>NC_081408.1:234311042-234611042 GCF_030272615.1 Cryptomeria japonica | reverse complement strand
TGACCCATAATGACATAATTTGGTGTCTTAAGGTGTCATATTATGTCCTAAAGGGGTCGTAGGACACAATATGACCCCTTAGGACACCATAGGACCCATAACGACCCAATATGCTATTATAAGGGGTCATATGGTGTCCCATAACCCCTTAGGACACAATATGACCAATAACGACACAAATTGGTGTCTTAAGGGGTCATATTGTGTCCTACGACCCCTTAGGACACCATATGACCCCTTAAGACACCAATTTGTGTCGTTATTGGTCATATTGTCTCCTAAGGGGTCATGGGACACAATATGACCCCTTATGACAGCATATTGGGTTGTTGTGGGTCCTATGGTGTCCTAACGGGTCATATTGTGTCCTATGACCCCTTTAGGACGTAATATGACCCCTTAAGACACCAAATTATGTCATTATGGGTCATATTGTGTCCTAAGGGGTAATAGGACACCATATGACCCCTAAAGACAACATATGACCCCTTTTGACACCATATTGGGTCGTTATGGGTCCTATGGTGTCTTAAGGGGCCATATTATGTTGTACGACCCCTTAGGACACCATATCACCCCTTAAGACACCAAATTGTGTCGTTATGGGTCATATTGTTTTCTAAGGGGTCATATTGTGTCATATGACCCCTTAGGACACAATATGGCCCTTTATGACTCTATACGATGTCGTTATGGGTCATATGATCCCTTATGACACCATATGGTGTCGCTAGGGGTCATATGGTGTCCTAAGGGGTCATAGGAAACCATATGACCCCTTAGGACACCATATTGGGTCATTATGGGTCCTATAGTGTCGTAAGGGGTCATATTGTGTCTTACGACCCCTTAGGACACCATATGACCCCTAAAGACACCAAATTGTGTTGTTATAGGTCATATTGTGTTGTAAGGGGTCATGGGACACCATATTACCCCTAAGGACAACATATGACACCTTACGACACCATATTGGGTCGTTATGGGTTGTATGGTGTCTTAAGGGGTCATATTATGTCCTACAACCCCTTAGGACACCATTTGACCCCTTAAGACACCAAATTGTGTCATAATGGGTCATATTATGTCCTAAGGGGTCATATTGTGTCTTATGACCCCTTTAAGACACCATATGACCCCTTAGGACACAATATGACCCTTTATGACTTTATACGGTGTCATTATGGGTCATACCCCTTTTAACACCATATGGTATCATTAGGGGTCATATGGTTTCCTAAGGGGTCATGGGAAACCATATGACCCCTAAGGACAACATAAGACCCCTTATGACACCATATTGGGTTGTTATGGGTTCTATGGTGTCCTAATGGGTCATATTGTGTTCTGTGACCCCTTAGAACATGATATGACCTCTTAGGACACAATATGACCCCTAAGGATATGATGTGAGCCCTTAGGACACCATATTGGGTCGTTGTGTGTCCTATGGTTCCTTCAGGGGTCATATTATGTCCTACAACCCCTTAGGGCACCATATGACACCTAACGACACCATATGGTGTCATAAAGGGTCATATGACCTAGAACGACACCGTATAGAGTTGTAAAAGGTAATATGGTATCCTAAGGGGTCATATGGTGTCTTAAAGGGGTCATATGACACAATATGACCCCTTAGGACACAATATGACCCATAACAACACAATTTGGTGTCTTAAAGGGTCATATGGTGTCCTAAGGGATCATAGGAAATAATATGACCCCTTAGGACACCATAGGACCTATAACAACCCAAAATGGTTTTGTAAGGAGTCATATGTTGTCCTTAGGGGTCATATGGTGTCCCATGACCCCTTAGGACACCATAGGACACATAACAACCCAATATAGTGTCGTAAGGGGTCATATGTTGTCCTTAGGGGTCATATGGTGTCCCATGACCCATTAAGACACAATATGACCCATAATGATATAATTTGGTGTCTTAAGGGGTCCTATGATCCATAAAGATATCATATAGAGTATTAAAGGGACATATTGTGTCCTAATGGGTCATATTGTGTCTTAAAGGGGTCATATGAAATAATATGACCCCTTAGGACACAATATGACCCAGAACGACACAATTTTGTGTCTTAAGGTGTCATATGGTGTCCTAAGGGTCTGTAGGACACAATAAGACCCCTTAGGACACCATAGGACCCAATATGGTTTCATAAGGGGTCATATGTTGTCCTTAGGGGTCATATGGTGTCCCATGACTTCTTAGGACACCATATGGTGTCACAAGGGGTCATATGACCCATAATGACACTGTATAGAGTCGTAAAGGATCATATTTTGTCCTAAGGGGTCATATGGTGTCTTAATGGGGTTATATGACATAATATGACCCATAATGACACAAGTTGTTGTCTTAAGGGGTTATATGGTGTCCTAAGGGGTTGTAAGACACAATATGACCCCTTAGCACACCATAGGACCCATAACGACCCAATATAGTGTCTTAAGGGGTCATATGTTGTTCTTAAGGGTCATATGTTGTCCTTAGGGGTCATATTGTGTCCTAAGGGGTCATATGATGTCTTAATGGGGTTATATGACACAATATGACACCTTAGGACACAATATGACCCATAACGACACAATTCAGTGTTTGAAGGGGTCATATGGTGTCCTAAAAGGGTCGTACGACACAATATGACCCCTCCCTTAATCTCTCTCTCTCTCTCTCTCTGTCTCTCCCCTCTGCCCTAATACTTCTCTCTCTCCCCCTACCCCCTCTCCCCTAATCTCTCTCACCCCCCTCCCCTGACATCTCTCTCTCTCTCTCTCTCTCTCTCTAAAATATGAGTAATGAAATCAGATATTAGATTTATCAGATATTTGATTTGTGCCACTGCTATTAATGTGGCAATAATTAAAAAAGGTGGCAATGAGAAAAAATTTTGGGACCATAAATTTATACATTAAAATCGGATATCTGATATAATTCGATATCCAATTTTTGAAAATAAAATAGAGCCTTGTGGGCCATTTTGTGGATTCCAATGGTCCACATTCTTCACATTCTATTTTCTATCAACAATCATAGGTTTTTAGACAGGTTGAGATAAATTTATGCTTTTGAGAGATTCTGAAAGTCAAATCTTACATTGTCAATCATTTAGGAGCATCTTTGTGGATGTAAATGGGGAGCAATAGTTGTCGAAAGTCTAAACGCGAAAGAAAACTTTCAAATGACCAAATTTAAGTGTATATAGAAAGAGATAGAGAAGGTCATAGGAGGAGAAGACAAGGTATGTTAAATATTGCTAATATTACTTCAAGTGAAGAGGAAATTGAATTTGAAAATGTTGAACAAGCTATTGAAAATGAAAATGTAGATTTTGAAAGCAAAAATTTTGAATATGTTGAAAATGTTGAAAGTGATAATGAAAATGCTCAACATGACGTGAGAATGGAAAGTCAAAATTTGGGAGTTGACAATGAAGGTGTCCATAATTTTGGTGTAAATATGAAATTTTTTGACATTGGAGGTGAAAATGTAGAAACTTTTGACATTGGAGGTGAAAATGTGGAAAACGTTGACATTGAAGGCAAAATTTCTCAACCAAGTGAACAATATATAACACCTAATTACTTTAAAATGAAGACACTCTCATGGATGAAAGACAAATTCCAAATCCAAGACCTTCAAGAACCCCAAAATGGTTACTTGAAATTTATGAGAACATTATTGCGAATCTTGAAGGCAATATGTCAACAAGAACCGTTCGGTTGTAGGCTATACAACTTTTCGACCAAAATTTTAGCAATAAGACATTGATGGAGCAATGCCAACTCTTTGTTCAATTGCTAAAGATGAGACCACTGCTAAACAAATTGAAGATTAGTATTAAAAAGAAGATGGAGAGAAATTCTACTATTTCCATAAATATATTTGATGCTCTCAATTCTATTAGAAAGAATACCAAAGAAAGAGATAAGAGAGCCACTCTAAGAGTGATTACAACCTCCTTAGTAAGACATCAATTGAGGAAGGCTCGTCAAATGAGACAAACTTGTGTTGATTTTAACATAACCGTAAAAATTTGGATAGAGTACTTGGATGAAGACAAAGACTTGTGTAATGCCCCACTAGAAAACCCAAAGGAAAACCCACAACAAGGGTGAAACAATTTCTTTTTTAAAGTATAAACATAATAAGTGCATTAACACAACATGCACGAAAACACAAGCAGAAGACTTACACCAGAATTCCTTAAGGGTTAACAACGAAGAAATAGCCAAAACATAAATTCCACAATTAAGATTAATCCAATAATTCATCATTAACTCAATGATCACCAGAAGCCATAGCAATATCAGTTTACACCATTGAAATATTGAAAGGATACAATATAATTCCACTTCAATAAGAATGTACACATAACATAAAGGAAACTGATAAAAACATCCCATACATAGGATTACATTGCTCTTCGAATACATAGGTTCTCAATATACATATGAAGATACAATTTAACCAATTACAAGATTACAAAAGATCATGATACAATGACCACATAGGTCTCCAAATAACAATAATCTCCAAACATGAGATAAGCATGAGCCATGATCCACAGAAACACTTGCGAAACCAATTCTCGCATGAAAGTACGAACAAGAACATTTGATGGGAAGTGGCACTACCAACCGACCATGTAATTCCCAAAATGGAATCACCCCACCATGCTAGGAGATAGATGACGACCCTCAAGAAAGAAAAGGCATGACATGGTTGACAAAACAATATGACTCCATGATAGCACAAAGAGACTCCATAATAATCTAGGTGACTTAACATCACAAATACACAACCAACTCAATATCACAAAACACAAGTGATCTGACATTACACACACAAGTGAACCTAAAGAGAGAGTGTCATCACATAGCTTGATGGTTACCTTGGTAGGCCCTCATAGGTCTCGACTCTCTATCCTAGTAACCTCTCCCAAACCTCCGGCTCCAACTAAGTCTCATGCGGACCCTTCTAGCCTTTTGTGAAGACAAGGTGGTCGGTTTGCCATTCCAGGATTTCTTACTACATTATGAGCCTCAATACAAGCACTCACCTATGCGCAAGGTACAATGTCTTTATTAATGTTATGAACTACTCACCTAATCAATTAATTATATTATCACTTGTTATCTGACTTTCACTGGGGTAACCTGCCAACCACTCTAGGCACAACCCTAGCTCGAAATTCACTCTCTCAAAGGACACTAAATAGACAAGGTCACTCCCCAAGGACCCTATGGCAAAGTAGATATCCATTACACCACTTTCAGAAACAAGTGGTCAAACAAGGACATATTGACTCTTGGGTAACCATAAGGCAAAGACACTACATGGTTAAGACAATGAAGCCAACATATATCACTTGGTCAAAGGTACCAATTATGCCACTAGAGGATGACTGAACCATAGACCAGAAATAACACAATATACACTTGCAAGGATAGCTAATTCACAAGTCCGCACTCAGACAATCTTTGAGAAAATCATCATCATAAGCACTTGCAACATCATTGATTGAAAATTAAATAAAACACTCTTTTACCATTTACATCTATTCAATTTACAAATCATTATTCCATCAAGGATAAAATTCACGTCATATACTCAATCGAATAAAAACATGAATTCCCAACAGGCATTTAATTCATTTCCAGGATATATCCAAATTAACCAATTTGCATTACTAATTCATGCCTTGATTTCCATTGATAAATTTATTAAACCACATAATGAAAATCACATGAAAAATCATCATTTCATTTAACACTTAAAACCATTTTAAAATATATTCCATTTAATAAAAATTAACTTCACTACATAAACCGGTTTGTACAGGTGAGGGTACAAGGTTACGTGGTGGTTGAGACCAACTCACATCAGTATCATTGCCTAGGCCACAAGCACTACCTACCGATAGTACTACTACTGACCGATACTAGGTGCTACTAGTCAGTAGCACTACTACCAACCGATAGTAGTCCTACTAACCGGTAGTGCTACTACCGCCAGTAGCAGCCGCTACCGACCAGTAGTAGTCGTACAGACCGGTAGTACTGCTACTAAATGGTAACAATCCTACCGACCAGTAGTACTACTACTACTACATAGTAGTACTGTGGATCGGTAGTACTTCTACCTACAGGCAATAGACACTACCGACCAGCGTTGTGGGATTAGCCTACCATGGGGTAAGGTAATGTTCAAATTAATTAAAATTATTACTCCTTAAGCATTTAAAATCCAATAAGCCACAAAATCATTTAGCACAAGAAATAATTCATTTCCAGGTTATTTTACAGGCACACACATATGCCAAATGCAAAATTCAAAGGGATATTTACTAGCAAGGTAAATGATGAAATAAACACACTGGAAGCAATAGCTAACCAATTCTTGGCAAGTTAGATACTAGGATGCACCCGACAAACCCAATCTAATTCATTCTTTTACAAAAGAAGAGGTAAAACAAGAAATTGATTTTCAAGAACACAACATACAACAAATAGAGAAATGAACCATTTCTTTCCTAAATGCAACCATATGATAAGAGCTTCGCAAAATCAACACTATCGGGCATTCTTTTTTCCAATCCAAACATTCCACAAGAATCTAGAGGAGGATTTGCATTTTTAGACACACAAGAAGAAACTGGAATATTCAAGTAAAATTTCAAAACAAGAATAGATCCTCCAACCTTGGAGCAATAGCAAGCAAAGAGATGAATAATTTCCAGTCTTGCAAACCAGGTCAAATTTCTAGCTCCTCCAGGAAGTTTTCCAGAATTTCACTCTAGAAATTTTCTCTTCCTATTCCCGTGAATTCTTAGGATAGATGGAAAAATATATTTTAACCTAAACTTTCTAGGTTAGAAGTTTTTTCCATCTAACTAGGTTTGAATATTTAAAAAGTAAAAACAATAAGATTTTCTCTTTTTCCAAAAACAATTCTTTTCCAACAAATAAAATGAAAAAGTTAAAATGGAAAGGTAAAAAGAAAAGATTTTTTTAATTTTATTTTCTATTTTCCAGAATACTTTCTTTCAACATAAGCATATATCATTTAAATGGCTAGGCAATATTTATTTCCTTCCACAAAATATATTAATGCAACTTTACACAATGAAATAAGCCCTTTAACCATTTAATCTAGCAAATCATTAATTAAATTAAAATCAATAATCACAGAGCATAATAGCTAGCTAATTACGTCAACATGAGATAACATCATCCATTTAATTAAATAACCATATAAATAAATGGAAGCATGCAAAACAAAGGGATGATCAAATGACAACTCACAAATGACGAAACCAAAGCACTATGACTCACATACTAGCTAGACGTGAAAGAGAACCGACTGACAACACTCACACAAGTGTAACTATGGGTCATGTTATGGTACAACAACTATGTCCTCCACTCCCATTGGACATATAAGTCATGCTCAGACCTATGAAACCAGGTGGATTCGATACCCAATACCTACCCGATACTAGTACTTGCAATATCCTGCACCAAAAGAATCCATACGTGCATATAGCCAAATATTCATATATATAAAAACATGAAACACACATCGATGAAGGAGAATCGTGACGTTCCCTGTCTAACTGGAGTGAGTGAAGGAATTTAATCATCCCCTCACATCCCAATACACTTGCAAACATACAACATATAAATAATGCATCACAATATAAGGTAAAAGTGTCAGTCCATGATAATGATCCATAAAATAACATTAAACATAAGCACTGAGATACTGTATAAAAGCATATACCATACATCCAGATAAAGTATGAAATAACATCACATATAATCTGAATCAATATACAATAATGTTCCACTGAATAGTCACTGAAGTAAATCAAAACATACAAAAAGAGGTTGATCGAGGAGGGGTACTACATCCTCCCTCCCAAGCCTAGGCTTACTCCAGGAAGCCTAAAATGGATAATAATAAAGCTCTCTCATCTCCATTGCATCTTGCCATGTTGTTGATGTCTCATCACTTAGGTCCCATAGGACCCTTACCTGCTCAATGGTACAACCCCTGAGGGTCAAATCCCAACACTGAAGAATGTGCACGGGCTCCATGGAAGGCTACCCAACCTCAACCTACAAAGTGTTCCAATCAAGAACATGGATCACATCAGGTTGATAAGGTCAAAGAGCAGAAACATGAAAGACATCATGGTTGTGGGATAGACTCAATGGCAAGGAAAGATTGTAGGCAATAGGTCCTATCCTCTCAAGGATCTCAAAAGGGCCTACAAAATGAGGCACAAACTTAGAACCCTTTCCATAATGGATCAGACACTTTTGTGGATGTACTCTAAAGAACACACGATCGCCAATAGAAAACCGATGATCGACTCTATGGGCATCCACATTTTTCTTCTTCCTATCTTGAGCAACAACCAAATGCCCACAAATCTGCTCAACCTGTTGCTCCATCTCATGAAGCAAATATGGGCCTAAACACACCTTATCCTCCAACTGATCCCAACTCAAAGGAGTATGCCAAGGATGACCATACAAAGCCTAGAAGGGAGACATGGCTATAGAGCTATGATATCCATTGTTATAAGAAAAATCCAGAAGGCACAGATATTCCTCCCAGCGTGACTGTTGGTCCATAACATACATGCGAAGCATGTTCTCCAAAATCTAATTCACATGCTCGGTCTGACCGTTGGTCTCTGGGTGATAAGCTAAACTGAAGTTCAACTAGGCTCCCAAAGTATGCTAAAGTGAGGTCCACAAGGCTAAAGTAAAGACAAGGTCTCTATCAGAAATGATCCACCTTGGGATCCCATGCAACCTCACCACATCTTCCAAGGAGACTCATGCCACCACTGCTGATGTATAAGAAGATCAAATAGGAACAAAATGAGAAACTTTGGTCAATCTATCAACAATGACCATGATGGCATCATGACGAAGTGAGGAAATAGGAAACCCCACAATGAAATGCATGGAAATGATATCCCATTTCCAATCTGGTATCAAATTAGGCTGTAGAAGCCCTGCAAGGTGCTGATGCTCCTCCTTCACTCGTTGACATTCTAAGCACTTCGACACAAAATCAAAAATGTCAAATTTCATACCAGCCCAATGATATATTTGTCTAAGATCTTCATGCATCTTCTTGACACCAGGGTGTGCCGAATAAGGTGCATGATGGGCCTTAGTCATGATCAGAATGCGAAGACCCTCCAAGGGAGGTACATAGATCCATCCAAGATGTCAAAGAAGACCATCTGACTCAAGAGTATATCCAGAATATCTACCCTCCAGTGGTCTTCCATACTCCACCATGGCTCTAACATCTCGATACTAGGTGTCCTGAGGAAGAACTCCAAGAATTCTCTCACTCAAGTCCACACCAAGGGACAATCCTGCAACCTCATGCCACCTATGGCTCAAAGCATCAGTCACTACATTATCTTTCCCCTAAATATAATGAACCTCAAAATCATACTCGGAGAGGAATTCCATCCATCTTCATTTTCGAGCATTCAAGTTCGACTACGTGAAAATATATTGCAAACTATGGTGATCACTATGCAGCTCAAACTGAACCCCAACAGGAAATGTCTCCATCTAACCAATGCATGCACTACCACTGCCAACTCCAATTCATGAACTAGATAGTTCAACTCGTGATCCTTGAAGTTACGAGACTCATAGGCAACCACACGTCCATCCTACATAAGCACTGCACCTATACATTCTAAAGAGGCATCTATGCATACCATGAAATCTCTGGATGGATCAAGAACTGCCAAAATTGGAGCACTAAGAAGGAGTTCCTTCAAGGTATGAAAAGCTAATCCGCACTGCTCTGACCAAACAAACTTCTTCCCTTTCCTTTGAAGAGAAGTAATCGGATGGCCTATCTGAGAATAATTTTGCGCAAAGTGATTGTAATATCTAGCCAAACTTATGAAACTTCGAACCTCAGAAAGATTGGTCAGTGTTGGCCAATCAACAATGGCTTAGATCTTAGAAGGATCCACAGATATACCTTCCCCTGAAACTATATGACCAAGATAGCTCACCTCTGACTGGAAGAAATCACACTTCACCAAATTTACAAAAGGTTGATTCTCCCTCAAGCACTACAATACCTCACGCAAGTGACCCTCTTGCTCTTCCATAGATCTAAAATAAATCAATATATCATCCAAGAACACAAGGACAAAGTGGTCAAGGTAGGTACGAAAAACTCCATTCATAAGACTCATGAATATTGAAGGCATGTTCGTCAAAGCAAATGGCACCACTGTGAACTCATAGTGACCATAATGAGTACGAAATGTCATCCTATGAATGTCGACATCATGAATGCGCAACCAATGATACATAGATTTCAGGTCTATCTTAGAGAAAACCTTGGCTCCCTTCACCTGATCGAAAAGGTCATCTATTTGAGGCAATGGATATCAATTCCAGATGGTTACCTTATTCAACTGTCAGTAATCAATGCATAACCAAAGAGAATCATCCTTCTTCTTAATGAAGATAACTGGTGCACCCCAAGGAGAAACACTCAGATGAATGAACCCTTTGGCCAACAACTCCTCAACCTGCAACTTCAACTCACTCAACTCTTGAGTAGTCATCTGATATGGTGCTCTCGAAATAGATTCCGCACCAGGAACCAAGTCAATGCGAAAGTCTATGTCTCACTTTGGAGGCATATCGGGAATATCCAAATGAAACACATCAGCATACTCTCTAAGAATAGGGTGACCATCAAGAGTGATTTCTTGACTCTCTCCCTCATCCACTTCCTCAAGAGCAACTACAAAAATATGACATCCTTGGCGCATGCACCGCCTAAGTTGCATAGCCAAAATCATCTGCAAGGATATTGATCGCTGAACTCCAACGATCCCCACTCTCTTGCCAAGGTCATCTAAACACTCTGCTGTCTTCAGAAGACAGTCTACATGAGAGCTGTGAGATGATAACCAATCCATCCCCAACACAACTCCATATGACCCCAAAGGAATGACTCGAAGGTCAACTGAAGTGACAAAGGGTTCTAGGTCCAACTCACAACTAGGAATAAAGGCATCTACAAACACTCGCACACTGGTAGATAACTCTATTGGCCACCTATCCGCCTTCTTAGCAAACACAATCTTGCATCACTCCACAATGGATGAAGAAATAAAAGAATCTAAAGCACCAAAATCAAAAAGTATAGAGATAGGAATACCACACAACAAACCTGTGGTCTCAACCATGGTACTCTGACGCTCAGCCTAGCAGTCATCCACTATTGCAAATACTCTATGGGATCTACCTACATCCCCCACTATCAGCTCTGATACAGCTGGCCTCTTGCTACTCGTCTGGTGAGGATACTGAGGGCATTGAGCGGCCTTATGGCCAAACTGACCACAAGTGAAGAAAGATCCACTACCAGGTCCTCTACTTCCAGACAACCCATTGGACTACTAAAAGCTCTCCCCACTAGGGGCCTAAGATGCCCGCTGAGAAGACTTCCCTAGAAAGGTCTACCCACCCTTCCTCCAAAACCTTCTCTTCCAAATCTCAGAGTTTCCACCCTACTAGCCCTAAGACTGCTTTGGTCTCAGTGGCTGCTACTACTACTGTCCACCCTTAGCGGGTGCCTGAGGACCCCTAAAAGGTGCAACAATCTAGGATTGATTCCTTCTCCCTCTAGACCCACTGGGAGGATCACTCCCGATTGGAACTCTAGACTGGCCGCCATGAGCATGGCTAAGGTTCTGATCCACCATCCTGGCTTTCACCATGACTACCTCTATTGAAGAAGGCTCAAAAAATCTCACTCCTCCATTGATGCGGTAATTAAGACCCCTCAAGAAGTGTTGAAGAAGCATACCCTCATCATTGCCAATCCCGACATACTATTTGAGCTCATAGAACCTATGCTCAAACTGATATATTGACAACCCAAACTGGTGCAGAGCATAGAACTCATTTGCTCATGACTACCTCCACTAGGGTGAGAGAAATCATACCCTAGATCTCTCCAAGAAGATCTCCCAAGGCACGGTGTTAATGTTCACACTGATCCACTCCTCGTCTAACCTCCACTAGATAGATACAAAGCTCTCAAGATGCATGATAGTGCATCTCACCTTGGTTTTGCTACCATGTGGATACATGGTGAAACATCGATCTAAACCGATAAGCCAAGTCTCTACCTCGAGACCGGTACCTTTATTGTCAAATAAAGGAGGGTTGGACCTCATCAAGTCCCTCATGTGCCCAATGATAGATGGATCCTATTCCATTGGGACCTCTCTCCTTTTAGGAGATATCTCTCTCTCTTTGGAACCTTCTAAAGCAGCTCCACCCAACCATGGATGGGCTGATCTGCCTCAGGTCTAGGGCCTAGTCTAGCTAGCACCTCTTGAAACATTTGCCGTAGCTCTTCCCTTTTGGGAACCTGCTCTCTTGAATGTGGTCCCTCCTGATGAACTGATTGATCTCTATCCACACTCACATGAGTGGGTGGTGGCGAAGGAGTATGGTGGTCAGAACCTCGACCCCGTCCTCCTCCTCTGCCTCTGGTGCGGCCACCAACACGGCCACCTCCCTTGGCTTTCCTAGCCATGACCTGACACTACACAAGAGAGAAAAGCTCAGATCAAAGGCAAGGAAAGAAGCAAGGAAGTCACACCACAAGACCTACACAAAAGGTCAAGGCAAATGGGCTCACTACAAACCTAGAGTACTTAGTGTTGAAACATGGGCTCTGATACCAAATGTAAAGCCCCACCAGGAACCCTGAAGGAAAACCCACAACAAGGGTGAAACAATTTTTTTTAAGAAGTATAAACATAATAAGTGCTTAACACAACATGGATGAAAACACAAGCGGAAGACTTACACCAGAATTCCTTAAGGGTTACCAATGAAGAAATAACCAAAAGATAAATTCCACAATTAAGTTTAATCCAATAATTCATCATTAACTCAATGATCACTAGAAGCCATGCCAATTTCAGTTTACACCATTGAATGATTGAAAGGATATAATATAATTCTATTTCAATAAGCATGTACACATAACATAAAGGAAACTGATAAAAATATCCCATACATAGGATTACATTTCTCTTCTAATACATAGCTTCTCAATATACATATAAAGATACAACTTAACCAATTACAAGGTTACAAAAGATCATGATACAATGACCACATAGGTCTCCAAATAACAATAATCGCCAAACATGAGATAAGCATGAGACACAATCTATAGAAACACCTGTGAAGCCAATCCTCGCATGAAGGTATGAACAAGAACATCCAACGGGAAGTGGCACTACCACCAGACCATGTAATACCCAAAATGGAATCACCCCACCGTGCTAGGAGATAGTTGAGGACCCTCAAGCAAGAAAAGGCATGACATGGTCGACAAAACAATACAACTCCATGACAACACAAAGAAACTCCACAATAATAAAGGTGACTCAACATCACAAATACACAAATGACTCGATATCACAAAACACAAGTGAACTGACATTACACACACAAGTGAACCTAAAGAGAGAGTGTCATCACATAGCTCGATGGTTACCTCGACAGGCCCTCATAGGTCTTAGCTCTCTATCCTGGTAACCTCTCCCGAACCTCTGGCTCCAACTAAGTCTCATGCTGACCCTTCCAGCCTTTCGTAAAGATAAGGTGGTCAGTTTTCCATTCCAGGCTGTCTCACTACATTATGAGCCTCAATACAAGCACTCACCTGTGCGCGAACTACAATATCTTTATTAATGTTATGAACTACCCACCTAATCTATTAATTAGATTATCACTTATTATCTAACTTTTGTTGGGGTAACCTGCCAACCACTCTGGCCGCAACCCTATCTTGGAAGCCACTCTCTAAAAGGACACTAAACAGACAAGGTCACTCCCTGAGGACCCTATGGAAAAGCAGACAACCATTACACCACTTTTAGAAACAAGTGGTCAAACGAGGACATACTGACTCTTGGCTAATCATAAGCTAAAGACACTACATGGTTAAGACAATGAAGCCAACATATATCACTTGGTCAAAGGTACCAATTACGCCACCATAGGATGACTGAACCACAGACCATAAATAACATAATATACACTTACAAGGATAGCTAATTCACAAGTCTGCACTCAAACAATCTTTGAGAAAATCAGCATCATAAGCACTTGCAACATCATTAATTGAAAATTAAATAAAACACTCTTTTACCATTCACATCTATTCAATATCAAAATCAATATTCCATTAAGGATAAAACTCACGTCAAATACTTAACAAAATAAAAACATGAATTCCCAACAGGCATTTAATTCATTTCTAGAATATATCCAAATTAACCAATTTGCATTACTAATTCATGCCTTGATTTCCATTGATAAATTTATTAAACCACATAATAAAAATCACATGAAAAATCATCATTTCATTTAACACTTAAAACAACTTTAAAATATATTTCACTTAATAAAAATTAATTTTATTGCATAAAATGGTTTGTACCAGTGAGGGTAGAAGGTTACGTGGGGGTTGATACCAACCCGCAGTAGTGGCGCTGCCTAGGCCGCAGACACTACTTGTCGGTAGTACTGTTGCCGATAAGTAGGAGGCACCATCATCCGATAGCAGTCCTTCCAACCAGTAGTGCTGCTACCATAGGTAGTAGCCGCTACCGACTGGTAGCAGTCCTACCGATTGGTGGTACTGCTACCGAATGGTAATAGTCCTAACGACTGGTAGTACTGCTACCGCATAGCAGTACTGCTGACCAGTAGTACTCCTACCTGTGGGCAGTAGACACTACCGCCCCACGCGGTGGGATTATCCCACCATGGGGTAAGGTAAAGTCCAAATTAATTAAAATTCTTACTCCTTAAGCATTTAAAATCCAATAAGCCACAAAATCATTTAGCACAAGAAACGATTCATTTACAGGTTATTTCACGGGCACACACACACAGTGCCAAATCCAAAATTCAAAGGGATATTTACTAGAAAGGTAAATGATGAAATAAACACACTGGAAGCAATAGCTAACCAATTCTTGGTAAGTTAGATACCAGGATGCACCCAACAAACCCAATCTAATTCATTCTTTTCCAAAAGAAGAGGTAAAACAAGAAATTGATTTTCAAGAACACAACATACAACAAATAGAGAAATGAACCATGTCTTTCCTAAATGCAACCATATGATAAGAGCTTCACAAAATCAACAATATTGGGCATTCTTTCTTCTGATCCTAACATTCCACAAGAATCTACAAGGAGATTTGCATTTTTAAACACACGGGAAGAAACTGAAATATTCAAATCAAATTTCAAGACAAGAAGAGATCCTCCAACCTTGAAAACCAGGTCGAATTTCTAGCTCCTCCAGGAAGTTTTCCAGAATTTCTCTCCAAAAATTCCCTCTTCCTATTCCCGTGAATTCTTAGGAATAGATGGAAAAATATCTTTTAACCTAAACTTTCTAGGTTAGAGTTTTTTCCATCCAATCAAGGTTGAATATTTAAAAAGTAAAAACAATAAGATTTTCTCTTTTTCCAAAAAAAATTCTTTTCCAACAATTAAAATGAAAAAGTTAAAATGGAAAGGTAAAAAGAACAACTTTTTTTATTTTATTTTCTATTTTCCAAAATACTTTCTTTCAACATAAGTAGATATCATTTAAATGGCTAGGCAATATTTATTTCCTTCCACAAAATATATTAATGCAACTTTACACAATGAAATAAGCCCTTTAACCATTTAATCTAGCAAATCATTAATCACAGAGTATAATAGCTAACTAATTACGCCAACATGAGATAGCATCATTGATTTAATTAAATAACCATATAAATAAACGAAAGCACGGAAAACAAAGGCATGATCAAATGACGACTCACAAATGACCAAACCAAAGAACTATGACTCGCATGCTAGCCAGATGGGAAAGACAACAGACTGACAACACTCACACGAGTGTAACTGCGGGTCAAGTTAGGGTACAACAATTATGTCCTCCACTCCCATTGGGCATATAAGGCATTCTCAGATCTCTGAAACCAGGTGGAGTCGATACCCCGTACCTACCCGATACTAGTACCTGCAATGTCCTGTACCAAAAGAATCCAGACGTGCATATAAAAAATATTCATATATATACAAACATGATGTTGGCATATGTGCAGAGTATGTTGACATGAAAATATTGTGTTTTCATTGATGTCAATATGCTGAAGAGTGAACCAGTTTATTGAAGTTAAGTAACTGGCAAAGTGAATCTGTATAATGTTGTGAATCGATATATTGAAAGGTGTACCGACATATGGAATGTTTTCTATCAAGGTTTAATATGGTATGACTACCGGTTGGTAGTCTCACCCTCGGGGTTTTTGGTTGAAGTGTTTTGATCTTGTGTGATGAGTTAGCATTGTAATAGAGACCAGATCATGTTGCCACGTCATCCTCATGCACGTGAAGGATCTTGCATAAAGGAGATTGATCCTATCTACCTTGGGAATGTGCGTAGTCTCTGTAAGCGGTGTATAACACATGATGGGTTATCTCCTCCATGAGGGTCAGTGCAAGAAGATGAGTCCACTTTTTGGCCAAAAAGTGGAAGTGTTTCACCTGATTTTCAGATTTTGTCTCATTTGAGCTTAAATTTTGAAACACTTAGAGATTGAATCTTGGAAAAAGTCAGTAATATAAAAGATAGCCCTCTGAGTGTACTTTCCAAATATATAATTTATTTTAATACCCACATAATAAAAAATAACTTTTGGAATGGACTTCTGAAAACTATGTTTTAAAGATAGCCCTCTGAGTGTACTTTCCAAAGATAGCCCTCTGAGTGTACTTTCCAAATATATAATTTATTTTAATACCCACATAATAAAAAATAACTTTTTGAATGGAGTTCTGAAAACTATGTTTTAAAAATGCCTGTTTCAGGACCATACCATGCATGTGTACGACCCACACTTTTTGACACAATTAAAATTATTTTCTCAAACCGTTTTGGGAAATGGTTTGTAACACACTAAAGATTGATGAGCATATTTTTCTGTATTTTTTTTCTAATATTTTTTTTTAATTAATTTTTTAATCACTGTAATTATCTTTTTAAAAATTTGACGTGTACGACCCACATAATTTGATGTAAACTTAACATTTTTTGATTTTTTTTTTTTTTAAATACAAAAGAATTTTGTGTAGATTGATGACATATAATTTTTTTTCCAAAATTCTTTAAAATAAAAAAGTTATTAAATTAACAAAATTAGTTAATATTTCAAATTTATGGACCTGATTTAGTATAAATTAAATGAAAAATAGTTAAAATAATCAATTTTTAAATAAATTTACATATTTAGAATCTAAACAATATAATCTGAAATGGGTTTTAATTTCATATAAAAATTCTCTGATTAGAGGTGCGTAAACTATTTCTGAAGTTCATATTTGTGCTTTCATTCATGGAGATTTGAATTTGCAGGTCCATGTCTCAGGTGTGGCCATCCCAGGCCTATCCCGGGCCTAATCCCGAGCCAAGTGGCGGGTTATGGAATCAACTTCCACAAAACGGGCCCCCGTTTTCAAACAAGGGCGGCTTGTGGAAAAAAAAGGAAAAATGCCATTTAGAAACGGGGCCCCGCTTTTAAACAAAACGGGCCCCCGTTTTTAGAAACGGGCCCCCGTTTCTAAAAAATGGGCCCCCGTTTTGTTTAAAAGCAAGCCCCCATTTTAGAACAAAATGGGGGCCCATTTTTTTTTGCTTCGGACCCCCGTTACCTTTCGGCTCGGGAGCCCGAAGCATAAACGGGCCCCCGTTTATAAGAGCGCATTTTCCAACGCGTGGACTTCCGTGAATTTGTGACTCATTACCTTGCACTTGCTCATGAAGCGGTGAAGAACGAATGATGGAGAATGTCTTGAGATCTGTTCAAGACCGTTGTATTCAAATGCAAAGTGTTCAATGGTCAAGATTGAACTGATTGAATTGCTCAAACTAAATGTTTAGGGTTTAGGGTTTATGCTACCAACCTATCTATTTCCTATAAGGTCGATGTTGTGTTTCATGTTGAAGTTGGTGGCAAATGTTGTGTGTGTATCTAAGTGTAGAGATACGTGATTCTTGCCAGACCAAATAAGAGAATTGATACCTACAGAGTGTGTGTGCAGAAGGAAGGAACTAAAGTGGATTTGCATTGGCATTGTGTGCTATTACTAGATCATTGTAATACCTATTGATCTCTAACCACTTCAATAGTTGGAAAATCCCTTAACAGGGTACCTTTAACCGTCTTTTTGTAAATCCTTTAACAGGGTGACTCAAAGCCATTGAGTTCATAAAATCCTCTAACAAGGTAACCTCTAATAGGGTTTAACCCTTAAATGGGTGATCCCTAACAGGATCGGTTCCTAATAGAACCTATTGTAATAGTCTTTAACCAGACTAGGCTCCTAATAGAGCGAACTTCTAAAGAGTTCAAAAAAGCTTGTGGGTATTCATCCCCACCGTGGTTTTTCCCAGTTGGGTTTCCATGTGAAAAATATGTGTTTCATGTGTGATGCCTCTTTCATGTGATGTTTCATTATTTCTCGTTTAGTGGTGAATCATGTTGATCTAGTAAATTATTGTATCTCAGATGATAGAATATCTATTTATGCATAAAGATAAAGTGGAAATGAGGGAGTAGGTTGTATGGAAAGCTAAGTGTTGCTGGTTTATGTCTTTCATAGTCGCATTGTGTTTAATTGGTAGTAATCTGGTTCAGACCGGTGTTAGTGATTGTCAGTCAAGTTCACTATTTGCAGTCAAACCGGTTCAAGAAAAGTTTTTGTGTCTATACTGATTCAGCCCCCCCCTCTCAGTACCGGTTTGGTATTCACTGTTCATCATTGATTTATCACACGACACACACACCGATGAAGGAGAATCATGACAATCCCTATCTCACCAGAGTGAGTGAAGGAAAATCATCCCCTCACATCCCAATACACTTTCAAACATGAAACATATAAGTAACGCTTCACAATATAAGGTAAACGTGTCAGTCCATGATAATGATCCATCAAATAACATTAAACATAAGCACTGAGATACTGCATAAAAGCATACACCATACATCCAGATAAAACATGAAATAACATCACATATAATCTGAATCAATATACAATAATGTTCCATTGAACAATCACTAAAGTAAATCAAAACATACAAAAAGAGGCTGATCGAGGAGGGGTACTACAACTTGACGATCCACTTCAACATGATACATGGGCTTTTTGTGGGAGGCTTCCACATGTTGATAGAAAGTTGACTGACAATGTGAAGTAGGAGATTTAATAATTTTGGCATTCTAATTCTAGAGTATCACCCAATTTAAAGGATGTTTTGAAATTAAGAATCGACAACCGAGACCGCACACCGCATCCCAAACATTTCTTGGAATCAAGCCTAACAATGTTGTAATTTTGTTTTGTGAAGTACATCCAACTTTGAAAATATCACAAAGGTCCTTTGAATCTTTGAAGCCATTTTATTGTGTTCCTCTTAAGATTTGTAATACTTGTTGTTGCAAGTACCATGTGGAGTTTTCAATGTACCATGAACTTTTATGCCATATTCGTTCTACGTTGTATACTAATGAGATGTTGGAGGAGTGTGGTGCAATGCTATTTCTGAGATCATCAAGAGACTTGCAAGATCTATTTTTATGCCCTAGAGATGATGACTGCTATTTCTATAGAAATGATTGTTTGAATGAGAAGTGCTCACAATGTGGTAAGTTGTCAAAGTTTGTTTCATGTTTTCATGAGGGCAATGAACATGAGTTTGGAGGTGAAGGTTCTAGATGCAAATTAGTCTCAAGAGAAGTGAGTGCTATTGATTGAAGGTTCTACAAGTATGCAAGGCACACCCATAGGTCTCAGTGGTTGGATCAACAGTTTAGGATGTGTAAGAACTCTTTCCCGATTGGCACTATTGTATCGGTGGTTGATTTTGCAGAGAACTATGCATTGCAACCAGAAAATGAGGTACAGTCTCAGTACTACAATTCAATCCAGATTGCTATTTTTGTTCACATTACATATAGACATGCTCCTGATAGTACAAAAGAGGACATGAAGACAATCAGGGAGTATCATTTTTATATGAGTGAGGATAGATCACACTCCTCCGAGTATGTGCAACATTCTTTCAAGAATTATTTTGAGTTCTTGCATGTGAAAGATATTGCAATTGATCGACATATCATATGGTCTGA
This sequence comes from Cryptomeria japonica, assembly GCF_030272615.1. Classification (NCBI taxonomy): domain Eukaryota; kingdom Viridiplantae; phylum Streptophyta; class Pinopsida; order Cupressales; family Cupressaceae; genus Cryptomeria; species Cryptomeria japonica. The sequence goes on along the minus strand of NC_081408.1, from coordinate 234,590,715 downwards.
TAACTATACGAGTCAATTCAAGAATTATGGTATGTTTTTTTGGTTGAGTACAATGCATGTAGAGAGGTGTATACCTCATATTTGGTGTTTTTTTGAGGCAGGGCATGGGAAGGGAGAGCATGATGGAGCAAGTGCATGCTTGAAGAGAGATCTAGTTAAGGAGAAATTGAGGATTTCAGGTGTAAATTTCTCCGATGCACATTCTATTGTTGAATGGTGTAGTTCAACATTGTCACACGGAGGTACTCTTGATTCAGCAATGACCAAATTCTTTTGGTTGGTTGAGGAGAGCACAGTGGGATAGAGATTGGATTGTCAAACAATTAAACATTCTTCAAAGATGCATTCATTTCTTAGCTCATATGCAAGTACATGGACCATTTGAACATGAGTGTTGGCTTGTTTTTGTCAGAGTTGTGTTCGGTGTGATTGGGATCAATGCAATTCAAGTGAGTGGGTTGATATGTGGGTTCCCCAATATCTAACTCATTTATCTCAAACAATATCCTTGTCAAACGATGACATAGAAAGTTCACTTGAATATGACTATCTATCAAATCTTGTACAGCTAGGACATGTTTTTGCAGTTGTTGCACTACAACAGAATGAAGAGAGATCAGAATAATGGTTGGAACAATGTGTACAAAAAAATAGAAGCTAACACAACCAATGATAGATGATGATGGGTTCACATATCCTACAGGTTCAGTTGTTGTTATGGGAACTTGGTTGCGAACATACATGATTAGAAAGAATGGCATACCTGCATTTGAAGACTATGAGAGACACAAAACCATTCTAATTTATTCACACCTTATTATAGCTACAAATGTCAACTTGTTGAAGCATCAAGGAAAACTAAAGACCAAAGACCTATGGATAGTGACTACTGTCGATCATGAAGCAATAATGGATACTCTTAAGATTTAATGGTGCCTTATTTTTTTATCATGCATTTCATTTCAAACAAATAAATAAAATCAATTAAATAAACAATAACTAAAGTAAATCAAATAATTAATAAACAAAACAATAATAAATTCAATAAATAATAAATCAAATAACAATAAATTAATTTAATATAGACCTTACTATTAGATAAATAATTATCCACTAAATAAATAAATAAATAGACAATATCCAACTATAGAATAAATTAATCCAATCATAAATAAATCACAATATCTTATAATTAATTGCATAAATAATCACTCACTCACAACCCCAAGCAACTGACAAAAAGGGAAACATTGACTCAAGCCTAGACATCAACTTACGCCACAACAAGACTGACAAGGTGAAGGACTAGATCTAGAGTGAGTGAGGGAACATGTGTCATCTCCAACAACTTGCCATTGGGATAGGACACGCTCAAACTTGTGAGACCAGGTGGAGTCGATGTCCGATACCTGCAAACCTACATAAAAAAAAAACACAACATATACAATACATATACATCATTATAAGAAGACAAGTGATAGAGAATCACGATGACATATCTCGCTTGCAATGAGTGATATGGCATCGTCTCTACTCACAAAGATAGGCACACAATACAATATCAAATCATCGCATAGAATCATCATCATGAAATGGGGTTAGTATCATCATAAGTCTTATAATCCACATGATCAATAATCGCATAAAAATCCATGAATCATATAAGTCCATTCATCAAGGTAATACCATGTATAAACATTCATAAGAATCATAAAAAATACCACATGTCTTATAATAGGTCTCGCATCCTCAACCACATAAGTCCCAAAGTATGCTGAATCATATTGAGTAATCATAAATCCACATAAGTCCTATTATCAACAATATCATCTAAAATAACAATAGAATCACAAAAACCATCTAAGCATCCACCATATAATTATCAAAATGAAAATCAAAATGAATGTCTAGGAGAGGCACTACATTTAAGGTAAATATTGTGTTAAGGCTTGTTCATTTGTTAATATTTATTGATATACCCTAATAATTTAGCACCATTTGTTGTTATTGGATCAAATATACTCTTTTTTAAAATTAGGGAAGAAAAAAAGAGCACAAAATAGGTGAAAAAGATATAGATATGTATCCTTTTCCTTTTCATATTGCCACACTTATGTGTTATGTACAATAAACTACATATGATAAATACTGGAAACTATTCTTAGTATAACTAATAAAAGGAGTCTTTGAAAAAGAATGATAACAATTTTAACAATTTTTCTATTCTAAACATTGGCTCAACTATCACAAGGGCCAATTCATAAATTCAAAGCTCAACATAATAGTTTATCTAATTATTCCATGACCTATTAATCTTCAACATTCTACCCTTAGGGAGATTGATTTTCTTTCAAAAGAGGTGAGAAGGACCATTTCAATACTTGAGTTATTTTCTCAACCTTTGAATTTTTGTGTGCTAGACCATTTAAAAAGACAATAATTATAATATAGTTTTTGAGAGAATCCATATTTCCACTATAAAATTAGTACTTTTTTCCATCTAAATTTAAATCCATCTATTACTGCCTTTTCATTTAACATTTTTTGTAAATTGTCACTATTATTTGGTACATCATAACCTTCCAATCACTTGTGAGGATATTTTTTATTCTACATATTCCTTGCTTTAGGACTCAAGGTTAATTATAATCTCGTAAAAGCTCTCATGTGGTCTTCAATTAGTGGAATGAATTCTTCATCCTTCTATGACTAAGTCAATAGTTATTAAGTTTTTTAAAAATAGTGTTAAGCATGAAGTATTCCAAAGAACGATTAGAGTAAAGAACCTTACAAATCCTCTATTTTGGAGAAATGTGTATCTAATCAAAATATTTCTTTCTAATAGATAGATGAGAGATAAGATATTAAAATAATTAAATTTTTTGAATCATAAATTACCATAATTTTGCACTTTAATCCTTTCTTTTTCCAGTCTGACCTAAGTTTACTAAAAAAAATGGACATAAAATATCTTATATGAATTTTTTTTAATTAAAAAATTATCCTAAAAGATTTAATTAAACACCATAATTACAATAGATAGACACTCACTACAATGCAAGTGCATAATTGAGTTCCTATATACTTCTATCACAAGTATTTTCTATACATTATTTCTAAATGACAAAATTTACTATGTATCAAATGTAGTATTAATAGAGTGTGCTGCTCTTCTTGTCGACCACGTGTGACTTCACTGAATCTTACAGGTCCCATCTCTCCTATTCTGGTGGATCTCTCTTTCCATAGAGTACTTGAGTTATTCAATAATAGCTTTAAGGGCTAAATCCCACCTCAGTTGGGAAGGCTTTTTCGCTTAAGAAGTCTCGGATTGTCTTTTAACCAATTGGAAGGTGTCATTCATGAAGGAGGTGGATAGAGTAGAATTCAGAAATAATTTATCAAATGCATACACCAAGAAATCATAAACACATAATTATACATAGACATATAAGTTTAGAAATAGACACAAAAAATCACCTTGGTGCTGCTGCACAAAACCATTTTATTGATTGCTAATTAATTGATTTACATCTCCTCTTTTAAAGAGGAATTTAGGAACATATAGAAAATTCTAGAAAAATCATAACAAACAATGCTTTGCATGATTGATAGAGTAACTGAGCTAAAACTAGAGATTTAATTTTGCATGTTCTTTACATTATTTGCAAACTAAACTGCTTAATCAAATATTCTAAAATAGGAACTACAACATAAATTTCTTCCATGATCGATGCATGGTCGGTGCATGATCGTAGATATTTCTTGCATGTGAAGGAGAAATTATCACATTCCAACAATTCCCTCCGCTTTAGCGGGCTGTCCCTTAGAGAAACTGGGCTTATCTTATAATAAATTCGAGAGTGGAAACATTCCATCCGAGCTTGGGCATCTCCAAAATTTAGAGATTCTATGGTTAGATTCAAATCAGCTTACAGACATAGTCCCACCTTTCTTTTGAAACATGTCTTCTTTAAGTCAATTGACTTTGGGAAATAATACTCCATGGCAATATTCCAGTTGAACTTGGTAGGCTTGCTCGACTTCAAGTTCTTCCTCTGAGATTCAACAGCCTTACCGGGCCAATTCCCACTGCCCTTTCAAACTGCAGTAATCTCCAAATTTTACAGTTGTCTAGGAACAAATTAGTTGGTCACATCCCGTGGGAGTTCAGCAAACTATCAAATCTGCAAAATCTGTATTTATGGGAAAACAGACTGAATGGGGAGATACCGAGTTCAATTTCCAATTGTACCCATCTGCAAATTATACTTGACTTAGACAGTAACCAGTTTAGTGGCACAGTGCCCTTGGAATTTGGGAAATTACTCCAACTTCAGAAGCTTGTTTTGTGGGGAAATCATCTGGTGAGTGGAAGCAGCAGTTTGCCTATTCTAGAGGCCTTGACTAATTGCTCCAGTTTAGAATATATAGACTTGTCTCTTAATAATCTTACTGGAATCATGCCCTCCACAGTTGGCCTTCTCTCAACTAGTCTCTACTATTTGGGACTGGCCTTGAATGAACTAGAAGGATACTTGGCGGATGAGATTGGCAACCTCACAAAGCTGGCAGAGCTACAATTAAGAGGAAACTATTTCAATAGGACAATCCCATCAACTCTGTCTATACTTCCAAATCTTGAAAGGTCGTACCTAAACAATAACAATTTACAAGGATTAATACCAAGAACTTTGGGTCAGGCAAAAAGGCTTGGATTGTTAGCACTGAGTGATAACATGCTATCAAGGCAAATCCTAGATAGTCTTGGTGATATTCCCCAATTGAGAGTACTTCTTCTTCATCACAATCAATTATGAGGGAGAATACCTGCTAGCTTAGGGAGATGTGAAACTCTGGAGCTGGTGGACTTAGCATACAACAAACTAATGGGAAGTATACCTGCTGAAGTTGCAGCGCTCTCAAATCTCCAATTTTATTTCAATGTATCCAGCAATTTATTAGAAGGTTCTATTTTAGAAATGAGTAAAATGGTTATGATCCAAGCTAGAGATGTATCTCTCAACCACATGTTAGGTGGCATACCAAGCGCACGGGAAAGCTTCACAACATTGCAATATTTAAATCTTTCTTGGAATTCATTTCAAGGCCCAATTTCTGCATCGCTAGCAAATCTGCAAAATCTTGAGACCATGGATCTTTCATGCAATAATTTATCGAGTACAATACCCACGGCTTTTGGTGGAATGAAAATGCTCCAAGTTATCAATCTTCCTTTCAACAGATTAACTGGAGAGGTGCCAAAGGGGGGCATTTTTGAAAGCTCTGAAATCATGGGAAATATTGGCCTTTGTGGGTCCTTGATAAATTTGCCACCATGCTCTAGTTCCAAGCACAAACTGCTATCAAGGTCCAAAAAGGTGATAATTCCTGTTGTGATTGTCGTTACAATTTTAATCATGTCATTTGCACTTATAGCATTATCCTCTAGATGGAGACGTGCAAAGAATCCACCTACCAGCCAGAATTCCCCTTCTCTCAATGTAGGAAACCCCAGAATTTCATACAGTGAACTTGCAAATTCTACTGGCGGGTTTTCTGAGGCAAATCTTGTAGGAACTGGGGCTTTTGGATCTGTTTATAGAGGTACTCTCAAAAATGGCACAAATATTGTTGTTAAAGTTTTCAATTTGCTGGATGCAAATGCTCATGAAAGTTTTCACAGGGAATGCAATATACTTAAAAAGATTAAACATCGCAATGTGATTAAAATCATTTCAGTTTGTTCGAATCTTGATTTCAAAGCTTTGATTCTTCCTTTTATGTCGAATGGAAGCTTGGAGAGATGGTTATATCCTCCTACAAGGAGTGGATGCAGATTAAATTTGCATGATTGGTTAAGAATAAAAATGGAGATAGCAGAGAGCCCTCAGGAGTGAGGTGTTTGGCATGCAACGGAACAGGCGTTGGGGAGATGAGGCGATGTCTGATCCGCTACCTCCCAAAGATCCCTTTGGCTCTCGAGCAGGACATGTTCCGCAATGGGTTTTTTAGGATGGCAAATGGGTTGATGCTTTGGCTTCACCTGCTCGCTTTATAGAGGATAAAACATCCCAACCTAATTTCCCTTCTTTTACATATTTCAAAGGGTTTTTTCGGTGGCATCATAATTGGGATCGTAATTTGGGGAAATGGCAAAAGGGCAAGCATAAATGGAATGCTAGGTTCGGATTGATCTGGCGAATGCCTCTACGAATTTGCAACCAATTTCAAGGGATTCAGGAGGTCATTTGCAGAATTTGGAATTGCCCTCTCAGCCTGCTCCAATACCGATTCTGTTGATTAATGCCTCGGATGCCATTTTGGGGAAGAAGGCTCATGATCTTTGGGCTTTGGCAGTTGTTATTCAGGTGTGGGGTGATTCTATTCCTCTGTCCAAGCTTCATTATAAACTTCATGCACACTGATATGGCACTTTGTACTTCCATGTTCTCTCTGGAAGCTCGTTTATTATTGTGTTTGATTATGCATCTGCTAGAGATAAGGCTTTGAGTACATTATTTTTTTGGCTTGGAAAAAACCTAATTTTTGTGGAAAGTTGGAAACCCTTTCTAGCGGCTTCTAGGGTTGGCCCAAAACAGGTTCCAATGTGGTTTCAAATTCCTCTTTTACCATCTGAATTTATTGAATCTAATATATTAACAAAAATTGGGGATTCGCTGGGTAAATTTTTGTTGTCCTGTTCAATGTTTGAGGATGGGGTGTTGGTTGTCAAAATTTGTGTTTTAACTTCCCCTAAAATCTCCCAGCCAAAGTTCTACAACATTCAGTCTCCGTTTGGTTTGTGGCATCAGAATTTGGTCAGGGACCATGGAGATTTTGGTTGCTCTGTAGCAACTATGGATTCTCCTCTGTTCTTTCATATGAAATCCATTCGTTTTGGTTAGGGGGGAATTGAATCTCCTTTTGATGAGAATGAGGAAACTTTTGCCTAGAATAAAGACCAATTTGTTGGTTCTACTGCTAATCCTCCTTCCCCCTTGAAGAAGACCTTCACTTCTAGGGTTTCAGCAGCGACTCCTAAAAACTACGTTCCTTCCTCGAGGATTAGTCTGTTGAATGCTCCCCCTCTGAAAAATCCTAATGACACTTTAAATACGAGATTGTCTTCTGAGCCTGTGGTTGAGTTGGGTAATATTTTAAGGGCTGAGTCATGAGTACCTGATGTTTTAAATAAACCCATGGGTGTTGATATTATTCTAGATGTGGGTATTTTATTAGAGGCTGAAACACGAATCCCTGAGGTTTTGATAGATAGTGACAAACCTGTGGAGGTTGATGTTGTTCTAGATGAGCATCTCATTGCTCAGGTACAAGATATTGTTAATACTAACAAGGTATCTCTTAATTCTCCTTTAGCTAATAAGGTAATTTCTTTGATTTCGGTTGATCTGGATACTTTGGAGAATGACTTGGTTGCTTTTCCCACCAATAACTCTTTTGAGCTTCCCAAAATGGATAAGGCTTTGGTGGCTTCAGGTCTTGTGTCATCTTTGGCTCCCTTGGTCTTAGAGAAGGAGGAGGTTAGGGTAGATAAGGCACTCGTGGCAGTCACTCCTGGGCTTCATTTGGTTCAAACCCTACTTCTCCCTACCTCACCCTTGTCTACTCCAGGGAAAAGGGGTCGCAAGCCCAAGCATACTAAGACTAAATTAGAGATCGATGTGGGAAGTCAATCAACTATTCTTTCTTCTTTGGAGACTTCTAGAAAGAAAAGATCAAAGAAACCCTTTAGTCCACCTCTCACAAGAGCCTTAGCTACTAAACGAAGTCCGCGTAAGGTTTTTTCGGTAGGATTGGTTTCTCTAGTTTCTTCGAATGTTTTGAGGGGAGCTGATGCTTCCCCTCAGGCCCAATGAGGATTATATCCTGGAATGTTAGGGTCTTAAACACCCCTAACAAACGATGCTTGATTAAGTCACAATTGGACTTAATAAAGTGTGATTTAGTGTTGTTACAAGAAACTAAGCTAAATCTGTCTTCGACTGATAGGTTATTTTCTTCTTGGAAAGTATGGAATTTTCACTCATCTCCCTCTTCTGGGGCTTCGGGTGGGCTGGTAGTCCTTTGGAAAGATTCTATTGTACATTTCTCGTTAATTTCTTCCTCATCCAATTAGATGCTTGGGCTAGTTAAGAGCAGGCTGTCAAATTTAAAATTCTAGTTATTTAATGTTTATGGTCCATTTGGGGTTCTAGAAAAAAGAACACTTTGGAATTTCTTGGTTTCTCTTGCTATTCCTCTACGGAATATTTTCCTGATTTTTGGGGGAGATTTTAATGCAATTACTAGTATGGAGGAAAAGGCTAGGGGAATCATCCCTAATAAGCATGCTATGTCAGACTTTTGCAACTTCATTCACTCCTTAAATTTGGTTGATTGTAAACCTCTTAATGGATCATTTACATGGACTAACATGCAAAGGGACTTTTGTCAAATTTTGGAAAGGTTGGATCGTTTTATGGTTTCGGATAATTGGTTCAATTCAGGATAGGATTTTGTGTCCTCAATTCTCCTATTTACTGGTTCTGATCATTTCCCTATTCGGTTCACTATTTTCGAGGATAGGGCTCCTAGAAAGTTACCTTTCAAGTTTGAGCCAATGAGGTTTAGGGACCAATCGTTTTTGCCTTCCTTAAAACATTGGTGGAATTCAGCTCCATTTTTTCCTAGGTCTCGGATGTTTCAGCTTGTTAACAAATTGGCTTTTTAAAGCTAAGGATAAAGGATTGGAATGTGATGCATTTTAAGAATATTTTTGGTGAAAAGGCCAGGATTTAGGAGGAAATTGAGCAACTTAATGAAAGCATTGTTGCTTCAAATATGTCTTTTGCAATGTATGATAAGCTAAAGTTGTCAAACATGCAGTTGAGTGAGTCCTTGGCTAGGGAAGAATCTTATTGGAGACAGAAGTCTAGGGATCTTTGGCTTTTTGAAGGAAATCGAAATATTAAATTCTTTCACTCCTGTTCTAAGCTCAAGAGACTTCACAATTGAATCTCTTGTATTATTGACTCTAATGGTAATACTCTGATAGATGAGGATGATATAGCCACCGAAGTTGTTAGGTTCTTTAAGTCTCTTCTTTCAGCAGAGCCGGTGGTGGTAAATGATGAGTTTGTAAATTCAATCACCCCTTTAGTTTCTCAAGAGGACAATAGGATGCTTATGGCCCTCTTTTCATTGGCTAAATTGAAAGAAATAGTCTTTTCCATGCATTTGGAAAGGCACCAGGTCTGGATGGATTTATGGCCTTATTCTTTCAGAAATGCTGAGACTTTATAGGAAAAGTTGTGCTGCTAGCCTTGGAGGAGTCTAGAAGGAATAGGTCGATCCTAAGAGAAATTGATACTACTCTTATTTCTATAATTCTGAAAGTAGATAACCCTACCTCTTTTTCGGACTTTCGTCCAATTGCCTTGTGTACCACCTTATATAAAATCTTTACTAAGGCAATTTTGGTTAGGCTATCTAAACTCCTTCCTCGGATAATTTATTTGGAGCAGGGGGGGTTTGTTCCTAGATGGGAAACTTCTTAAGGTGCCATTGTAGCTCACAAAATCCTACACTCCATATTTTAGCAAAAGGTCCCAACAATGATACTTAAACTAGACATGCCTAAAATTTATGATCGTGTTAATTGGCAGTCCCTGGTGGCAGTCTTATATCGTTTAGGGTTTTCGCCTAGTTGGGTTAAGTGGGCCTTTTCATGTATATCCTCTGCCCGCTTTTCAGTTTTGATTAATGGTTCTCCCTTAGGATTTTTCGCTTCCTCCCGGGGAATTAGGCAAGGAGATCCCCTATCTCCTTTTTTGTTTATTCTTTTGGCCGAAGCATTAAGCAGGGCTATATCTAATGCTACGACATCGGGTTTATGGTTAGGCATCAGAATGGATGGCCTCCCTCCTTCACAATATCATTGCTTATTTGCTCATGATATGCTTTTGTTTGGGGTAGCCTTTATGAGGGAAGCTCGATTTATTAAGAAAATTATTTCTGATTATGCTGCCTTTTCTGGTCAAAAGGCTAATAATCAGAAGTCCAAAGTCTTTTTTGTGAATGTCCCCACTTTAGTTCAGGACAATCTTGCCCTCTTTTGGAGTTTTCAAGTTGGGACCTTTCCCTATATGTACTTGGGTATTCCTTTCTTTTTGGGATCAGATAAGACCTCCTTTTGAGATAAAGTTGTCCATTCTATAACCTCCAAAATTTCCTCCTGGAATCATAAGTGGCTAACAATGGCTGGTAGGATCCTTCTAATCGAATCAGATTTGAATGCCATTCCTACATATTTGATGTCTATCCTACAAGCTCCCTCTCAAGTCATTAAGAAGATTAAGGTGTCCCTCAGGACCTTCCTTTGGAATGACAATTGAGGAGGGAAAAAGAAGATCCCTCTTCTTGCTTGGGATAAAATTTATCGTCCTAAGGAGCTGGGGGTTTGGGTATCCGTGACCTAGCTATTCAAAATAAAGCATTGGGGGCAAAATTGATTTGGAAGTTATATGCAGACCCCTATAGTAAATGGGCTTCCATCATGCTCGCCAAGTATTTAAGGGGAGCATCCAAAGAAAGGATTTTTACTACAACATCCCTTCTGAAGGGTTCTACGTTCTAGAATTTTTTGATTTCTTGTAGGGAGGTGGTCTTACCACATTTATCTTGGGTTGTCCATAATGGGAAAAAGGCCCATTTTTGAGATGAAGTTTGGAATGGGCATCCTTCTCTCTCAACTATTCGTGACTGGTCCCCTTTGCCGAATATTCTATCGGATCTTTGGGGGCCTTTTGTTGCAGATTATTTTAACATTGTCACCTCAGGTCCATGTTTAGTAGCTAAATGGAAGGATATCCCTTCCCTGTCCATTAGTAATAATATTATTTTAGCTTTTGTAGAAGAACTTCGTAAAAGACCTTTAGTTTTCCATAACAAGGAGGACTCTTTGGTTTGGGTTAAAAATGTTGCAAGCTAATATTCGGTAAAAGAGGGGTATAATTCTTTGGTTTAGGCGCCTTTGCCTTCTTGTTGGCCTACTAAGCTTTTCTGGCATCCTGCTTGTCTTCCAAAGGCAAGGGCTTTTGCTTGGTTGGCAGTCCAAGATAAATTCCTTACTGGAATGTGATTGGATAGGCTTGGGATTACAATAGTTTTTTCTTGTGTTTTCTGTGGTTATTGTATGGAATCGGTTGATCACCTTTTCCTACTATGTCCTTTTGCCTCTGAATGTTGGTATTGGTTGTTTGATATGTTAGGATGGTCTTCTTCTCTCTGTTCAAATCTACTTTCACAATTTATGTCCTGGCCCTTGTTGTTTCCCTCTTCGTTCTACTCATCTCTTTGGGTTGTTGCTCCATCTCTAGTGATTTGGAATCTTTGGCTTGAAAGGAATTCAAGAATCTTCAAACATAAATTTGCAACTTTGGCAGACATAATTGGTAAAATTCAAGCCTCCATTAGTGAAGTGGTGCTTTCTTTCATTCATAAAAATTTAGATCATCTCAGGTCCTTTTCTCATTGGGATAACTGGGTTACTTGGTGATGGTCTTCACTTCATTTGATGCCTTCTCATGGGCTTATATCAGATGGATTTTCTTTGCTTCTTAAGCGCAAGATGGCTAAATGGAGTCCTCCTCCTTTCTCTTCATTCAAACTTCAGTTTGATGGGGCTTCTAATGGCAATTTGGGGAGGTCTAGGATTGGGGTAATTATTTTTTATCACTCTTGAAAGATCATCAAAGAAGTGGGTAAATATATTGGTCATGGCACTAATAATGTGGCTGAGTTTCAGGCTTTATCCTTTGGACTTGATCTTTCTCTTTCTCTAAACATTAAGGATATTGTTATTGAAGGTGATTCAATGCTGGTCTTTCAGGCGGTAGCTAGCAAAAAGTGTCTCTCTTGGCACTTGCAGTATTTTTTAGAGCACATTCTCCTCCAACTAAATGGTTTTTCCACTTTCTCTATTACTCACTGTTTTAGAGAGATTAATGTTTTCGCGGATTTTCTTGCAAACAAGGTTGTTGTTGAGGGTGCTGATTATATAGAACTTGCCCTTGCAGACTTTCCTATCTCCTGCATGAAAATTCTCTCTTAATAGACCTTCCATTCAAAAACTTCCTTCATTCCCTACTCTTGGTGTGGTTGTTCTTTCGTAAGTTTCTATATTGAGGGTGTTGGCCTTCGAGGCAATATCTTTGCTATTGACATTTATTGGGAGAATCTCCTCATTAAGGAGAGAGTTTGTTGTGGTTTCTATTTTTTTGGATTGATCTTACTTTTGCTCGATTGGCTTCTCCCATCTCCTTGCTTTGTGGGGTGTTTTACTTCCTTTTATGGTTATATGGGGGATGTTGTCTTGCCTTATGGCAGCATCTCTGTTATAGCCATTTCTGATAGTAGCTCCTTATTAAGTATGGAGGATGGAGGGACAATTTATGCCCGGCTGACATTTATTTGCTAGTGAATGGGATTTGGGTTGATTATCATATTTGTTCTATGGCTGCATTTTTGAATATTATGGATACCTCTATTGATGGATATCTTCATTCTTCTTTTGTTAGTTCAGAGATTGTCTTTTGGTCTTTCTTTATTTTTCAGTTTTGTGGCAAGTTGTTTGGCAATTTATAAGAGTAAGATTGTATGGGTTCTTGTGTAATTATTTTCCTAAATGGTCAGCGGTGGAATACCTCATGATCCACTAGCAGTTTTTGGTATTTATTGGGTTTCTTGCTTGGCATTGTCTTGTCCCTTGAAGCTACATGATGGGTTTATGAGATTATCATCATGGTAGATGGATACCTCGGTTTCCTTTGGACATCTTGGGGACTGCTTTGGTATCAGATCTTCTATGTTAATCATTAATTCTCATGGTTGGAATTTGTTAAAACACATTGACTTTGATTTTCTACTTTTTTGGTAATCATTTCTCTTTGCAGTTAGATGTGGGTAACTTTACAATGAGCTTTCGTTTCACATTAAGTGGAGCTGGTCCTTCTGTTGAATCATTTTGCTCCATGGGTGTCCTGTTGTTTAGGTAGTTGCTTTAATGATTGGGTCTGTTGTAAGATATGAGGGAATTTTCATCCTTTGGTATGAGGTCTCTTGTTCGGCATTTTCTCTTATGATGATAAGATAATCATACAACGGTTATCCTTTTCTTTGTTATATTCCAAATGGGGTGTAGGTATGGCATTCATTCTTTTTTGTTTTTGTTTTTCTTTCTATTACACAATGCTCTACATTATTTGGAGATTTCTTGGTAAAATTGGTGTTTGGTGGCTTTTTCTGAGGAACTAAAAAGTGCAGCTTATTTGGTGGTGCAGATGGCTCCTTATCATGTTGTTGTTGTTATGGATTGCCCTCACCCTAATTCCTGAGGGTTTTCTCCATCCTTCTCTGCTTCTTATATGGATGGGCATATGTTTGCTAACCATTTTTATGTTGATAGGATTGCTTTTACTTGGTTCCCTTATGGCTGTGTGTTTTGTTCTTTGCAGGGCCTTGGATTCATGTGGTGTATAGCCAGATTAGTATTTTTGGGGTGATGGCATTTATTTTGTTTAGGAGTTGGTGGCTTCATTTTGGGATGTTATCTTCTTCACTGGTTCCTACAAGCTTTTTTCAAGCTTCCTTTATATCTAATGCAATTGATGATGTAATCAGGGGTTGTATCTGGGTTGCCTATGGGCTATTGTAATGGGTAGATAGGCTTTTGCTTTCTTGAGCAATACTAAAGGGTTTTCTTACTGGTTCTTTCCCTTCAGTGCTCATTGAACCAGACACCATGTAAAAAATAGAAAGATTTAATATAATTTTAGTGGTTCATCCACTTTTATCAAAAAAAAATAAAAAAATAATAGAAATAGCAGAAAGAATGGCATATCTACATCACCATTCCACCGTACAAGTGATCCATGGTGACCTATAGCCCAGTAATATTCTATTAGGGGATGATATGGCTGCATATATTGCAGACTTTAGCATTGCCAAAATACTATCTAGCAAATCCTGGGATCATTTGACGTCCACAAATGTACTGAAAGGATCTATTGGTTATATTGCACCAGGTACATATTTCATTATCTTATTGTTATTATTATTTTATATAAATTAACTTACATTTTAAGATTTCTAAATTATTTTATCATATTATAGAATAAGGAATGGGTCAAGAGATTTCGACAAATGGAGATGTATATAGTTTTGGCATTCTACTCTTGGAGTTGTTGATAAGGAGGAGACCAGTTGATGACATGTTTACAGAAGAAGGCAAGCATGCATTTTCCAAATAAAATTTTAGAAGTGGTGGACGATAGCATTGTTAGCATTTCTAACGAATTGGAGACATCAATGTTACTGGCATGCCTCACTGCATTGGTGCAAGTGGGATTAGATTGCACAAACCAGTTGCCTCAACAATGCCCAGATATGACTGAAATAATCAAGAGATTACACAATATTAAATGTAAATATGCTGGGGCTAACCGAGATTATTAATTACCAATAGCTATCTTGCTTCCTCTTGAGCAATGACAATACACAGAGCACACAAAATGTGATTCTGAGGGCCACAGATAATGGTCTACCTGTACGTCGTAGGCCTTTATTTAACAATTCAAATCGTTAATTGATGTCTTTTAAACTCTTTGATTGAATAGCAATCAAATAGTTATGATTTTATGTAATGTATGTATACTGTGAAAGTTTTCCTGGGGTGACGTTATTTCACTCAACCAAGATAGATCGTATTAGTCCCGGAATGTTACGAATCAACCACCATATTCGTTCCAAATTCGGTATGCGTAATCATTCTTGCTATCATAACTCTTGCAGAAGTTTTAGGTTTTATCAAATTTTCAGATGTTGAGACATTTATGGCTAAATTTCTTAGTAAACAGTGGGTGGACATGAATTTTTATTTCCAAAATATAGTTGACAATAGACTTTGATTAAGAATTCAGAATTTTTCTCAGGGATATTACACTGAAAGATTATTATCTGTACCTTTCATGGATTTAAAGAACGAATACATAATTTGGAAGTCTCGGTATCTTTTAGATTTCCACATTTCACTAATGAGGATTTAATTTTGAATTTTTTAACTTCCAGCTATGGTTAGTGGGAAATTCTAATTTTTACAAGGGTATATGATTCTTTTAAAGACTTTATTCTTTATATTTGATTTAATGTAGTAAATGAATGAAAAAAGTAATAATACAAACAAGGGACAGAATGTGTCAAAGTTCTTGTCGATAATTAGAGAGGAAAGAAGAGATATGTAAATGGAGATGGAGACAAAGAACGAGACAAAGATATGGAGATTTAAAGAGAGGACAAAGAGATGAAAATAGTTATCTATAAGTTAAAATTTTAGCCACTAGGATTTATGTTCTATAGTTTGAGCTTTAGAAAGGGAAAGGGAAAATTGAATGCAATGAAGGAAAAATTCAATGACAAGGACAATGTTCCTATGGAGGTCCCCTTCATGGAGAAACACTATTCAATCAACTGCACGAAATCAAAAATCACTAGCAATCTATAGAGGTTTGTAAAGCATTAGTGTTTTTATCTCTTATTGTTCTATGCTTATAGTTCCAGACTATCCCATTGTTGTTATTTATATTTCTCCATGGTTCATTACATTAGATTATTTTAGTGTTTAGTATCACTTCTTATGAGAGTTGAATATCTCCTATGTGACAATTTTCTATTGTCAAGTTTGAGACTTATAATTCCATATTTACCAATATTAAAAATTTAAGTCTTACAAATCAAGGTTGGCATTGGCATGGGCAAAATGAAGATGAAGTTTCTCCAAAAACAACCATATTCTACTGGTTGTGAAAATGTGTCCCCATACTAATCTCTAACTAGAGTTTTACCAAGAGTGACAAACTTATTTTTATTTCAATTTTCACTTTCAGGTCTTTTAGATATTAGGAAAGGTAATCCTTTAGCTTTCTTACTAACCATTCTAAAATCATGAACATTATAATACCAAAACCTAATCACAAGAATACATAAACGATTGTGTCGCTTATCCTTAGCATCATTTTTGTTTCTCCCTATAAAGTACCAATAGATTTGTGCTTGGGTAAAACACAAAATGAACAATCAACATGATAGTTATCCTTGCACTGGAATGGAATATTTCATAGCGTAGAATCTAATGCCTAGTAAAATCGTCTAGTTTGATATTAAATTTTTTAGACATATGTCTATATAAATTTAGCCATATTTAATTGTTTTCTTCCATTTAATGATGTAGCATGTACCTAAACAAATAGATAGAAAATAACCTAACAATTTACAGAATCATGTCCTTTCAATTATACAATTTTTTTATTTGGTTGGTTGGTTTCTCAACAATCTTTACCATATTGAAGAATTGTTGAAATTTTTTAAAAAGCATCTTTAATATCGTTCAGTTTCATGACAACTTCTTTCATACTAGGACGTTGTAGTGGGGATTTATTTGTACAAACCAACCCTACCTATAAAGTTGAGTAAGGCATACCCATTTAGGAAGAGTCAACCCTTCAATAAACATTGTATCTGTTAACTTCTTCCTCATCAAAAGCTCTAGCAATAAAATACCATAACTATATATATCTCCCATTGTCCCAATTTTTCCACCCATTGCATATTCTACAGATAATACATTCATTAGTAATTCTCAAAGTGCATTTTATGTAGTGATGGAATAAATAAAATGAATTTAGTGTAATATAGAGATAAGAATGACTAGAACCTGTACCTAGTGCCATGTAACCAAAAGATCCCTGAAGTGCATTTGTAGAAGCCAATTGAAATTGCAGAAAGAAATGATTGTATTGTAGTGATTTGAGAAACAAAACAAGGCAAATAAATAGAACAACATCTGATGGAAAACACACCTTAAGGGTGGCTGCATAACTAGTAAACTAACTAACTACCACCTTAACTAACAGCCTAATGAATTAACGCTAACATTCCCCCCTTAAAACATTAGGGTTACAAATAAAGCTACGAAAAAATACAAACTGCACTTTGCCAAGAGGCTTAGTGAGGTTTATTTGCGATCATCTAGAAATCCAACATAATCTGAGTTAGCATATCCCTATAAGAAGAATTCCTCAATCTTTCTTATAGTCCAGACCATACCCAAGAGTACCTCTGACATACCTCAACACATGCTTGGTTGCCATCCAATGACATTTCTTTGGTTCCTGCATGAAGCGAGACAGATAGCTTACAGCAAAGCACAAATCAGGTCTAGTGTAGGTCAAGTAAATGAGACTACCAACAAGTTGTTGATAGAGAGTCACATCTACTTGAGGCAAATCCTAGAAATGAGAAAATTGTAGACCTTTCTCCATAGGAGTTGAGATGGGTTTACAATCTACCATGCCAAACTTTTCTAGGAGTGTCTTGGCATATTTCATCTGAGAAATAAATATATGACAATCCTGCTACCAAAATTCTTAACCAAGACAATAATGAAGTAGTCCCAAATCAGTCATATCAAAAGATTTCTTTAGATCATGCTTGATAGTATCAATGAGATTGTCAGAGCTTCTTGTAATAACCAAATCATCCACATACACCACAAGTATGATAATCGTTGTGCCAATCTTCTTGATATACAAATTAGGATCAGAGGGACTACGGATAAAACCTTGTTGTAAGAGATGTCCATCTATTTTAATGTACTAAGCCCGCGGGGCTTGTTTAAGTCCATAGAGAGATTTGATAAGACGATATACCTTGAGAGGATTTTGTTCATCGAGAAAGCCATCAGGTTGGACCATATAGACTTCTTATGTAAGATCACCATTCAAGAAGGCACTCTTGATGTCCATCTAATGAAGCTTCCATCCTTGTTGTGCAGCAAGAGCACATACCACTCGAATAGTTTTAATCTTTGCAGTGGGTGCAAAGGTTTCTTCAAAATCAATACCCTCTTGCTGAGCATATCCTTTTGCAACAAGACACACCTTATACTTGTCGATGGATCCATCTGCCTTATACTCTGTTTTGAAGACCCATTTGCAGCCTATGGGTTTCTTTCTTGGAGGTAGATCAAAAAGATCCCATGTATGATTCTTCATTAGAGACTCATATTCAATATTCATGGAATGCTTCCAATGAGGTTGACTGAGAGCCTCAGATATGGTGTCAGGTTTAGTACTTTCTTCAATTGAACTCATTAATGCTAAGTTCACTTCATTTCTAGTGTGACTGCAGGTCTATATCCTGGTAGAAAGATCAGGAAGAGAACTCAAGTGAGAATCGCGAAGTAATGATTGCACTTCTTTGCTGGTGTGACTGTGTGTCTCTATACCGGTAGAATGTTCAGAATTCTGCACTATACCCAGATCATCCTGGAACCCTTCATTTGCACTGGGTGATTCAGACTCATCATTAGTCAGAGAAAAAATCTTATGAGAGGAGGATGGAGATTATGTAGGAAAGCGAGAATCAAAAGTTGTTTCATCAAATACCAATTCATGACTAACAAGAAGTGTATGTGTCTCAGGATCCAAGAGACGATATGCCTTGGACTGTGAACTATAGCCCAAGAAGGTACATGGATGTGTCTTAGAATCTAGTTTCTTGCATTTCTGAGCTGGAACATGCATATAGGCAGTACAACCAAATACTCGCAAATGAGAAACTGATGGCTTATGGCCACTCCATACCTCTTCAGGTGTTTGATGTTGAAGAACCGTTGTCGGAGCCCGATTGAGAAGATACACAACAATTTGAACTTATTCAGCCCAGTATTGTTAACCTAGCTTGGCTGTGGCAAGCATGCAACGAGCCATTTCTAAAACAGTCCGATTGTGCCGCTCGGCAACACCATTCTGTTGAGGGGTATAGGGAGAAGTCAAATGATGCTTAATACCATACGCCTGCAAGAACTCCTCAAATGCATGAGACGTGAATTCCCCCCCGTGATCTGAGCGAAGAACATGAAGAGGCTTGCCAAAGTCACGAACAACCTGATGGTAGAACTCATGAAAGCGGGAGAAAGCTTCACTTTTCTGATGAAGGAAGAAAACCCAAATCTTTTGAGAGAAGTCATCAACAAATAACTAAAAATAACGGCAGCCCTGAAAAAGATGTAGGAAAAGGCCCGCAAAGATCAGTATGAACAAGAGCAAGATGCTCGGTGGCATGATAGGAACTGGACGGAAAGTCATCGTGATGCTGCTTCTTTGCAAGACAACCAGAACAGACAGGCAACGAAGAGGAGAGCGGAGGAAGACCCTCTACCATGGCATGGGATTGCAAAAGAGAGAGAGCAATAAAATAACTAACTACCACCCTAACTAACAGCCTAATGATTTAATGCTAAAATACCCATTTAGGAAGAGTCAACCCTTCAATAAACATTGTATCTGTTGGCTTCTTCCTCGTCAAAAGCTCCAGCAATAAAATACCATAACTATATATATCTCCCATTGTCCCAATTTTTCCACCCATTGCATATTCTACAGATAATACATTCATTAGTAATTCTCAAAGTGCATTTTATGTAGTGATGGAATAAATAAAATGAATTTAGTGTAATATAGAGATAAGAATGACTAGAACCTGTACCTGGTGCCATGTAACCAAAAGATCCCTGAAGTGCATTTGTAGAAGCCAATGAATCAAGAGAGTCCCCAAAAACCACTTTTGCAATGCCGAAGTCTGCTATATACGGAGTAATATCATCCCCCATTAACACATTACTTGGTTTCAGGTCACATGTATCACTTGCACAAAACAATAATGATGCAGATACTCCATCCCCTGGGCTATTCCTAGTGCTATTGTTAATCTATCATTTAAGTCTAGTTTACATTCATCTCCTCCATCTGGATGCAGCCACCTATCTAAACTTCCATTTGACATAAATGGAAGAAGCAAAGCTTTAAGAACAGGGTTGGAACAGGCTGTTATGAATTTTATCACATTGCGGTGTCGAACTCTTTTCAGTGCATTGCATTCTGTAATAAAACTTTTATGGGCATTTTTATCTTGGAAATTAAGAACTTTGACAGCAATATGTGTCCCATTATACAGAGTTCCTTTATAGACTGATCCGAAGCGACCCCTCCCCAGCAGAGTTGCACTCACAAGTTGTTCATATGAAATCCTTGTGGGTTCTACATGGAGATCAAGGGTACTCTGATCTCCACTGTCAGTTTCACTAGAGACACTGTCTTCTACATTATCAGTAGAGATGCTCTGCCTCTTAAATCTCCATTTATAGGAAAATGCAAGTGAGAGAAAGCACAGGATTAATATTACAATGCTGATGAGAACAGCAATTGTTACCTTATGGGAGACTGATAACCCTTTGTGCTTGGACTTGAAATTAGGGCACGGTGGTAAATTTATCCATGTACCATAGAGACCAGGATTTCCTGCAACTGCCGAGTTGCCCAGATCTGAGAAACCCCCTCCCTTTGGAACCTCTCCAGTTAACCTGTTTGAAGATAGATTTAGATGGTGAAGCATTTTCATGTCTTGCAAAGCCACTGGTATTGTACCTGACAAATTGTTGAAGGAAAAGTCCATGTCTTGAAGATTTTTAAGTGTTGCCAGAGACGCTGGAATCGGGCTTTCAAATACACTCCAAGAAATATTTAAATATTCTAAAGCCGTGCAGCTTGCTAGAGCGCTTGGAATGCCACTAGAGAAATGGTTATGAGATAAATCTATAGCTAAAACCATAACCATTTTGCTCACATCCAAGATTGAACCTTTCAGTTAATTGTTGGAAAGGTTGAAGTAGATATGGAGATTCTGAAGACCTGCAACTTCAGGAGGTATATTTCCTGTAAGTTGGTTGAAAGCCAAGTCCAGCCTTTCCAAAGTTTGACATCTCCCTAAACTAGCAGGTATTTCCCCTGACAGTTGGTTGCGATGAAGATCAAGTTCTCTGGAATTGACCCTGAAAGAATGTTTTCACTAATTGACAACAATCCAAGCCTTCCTAATTGGCCAAAACTTTCTAGAATTCTTCCAAATTGGTATGGAATATGGCCCTGGAAGCTCTTATTATAGAGATCAAGTACTCTAAGGAAGGAAAGATTTCCCAGTAATGGAGAGATGGGGCCAAGTAATCCCATACCTGTGAGATTCAAGGAAACCACACGCTGGGGAGGAGGAGAGCAGGTAGCACCAGTCCAATTGCAAAATATGTTACCGGGAGACCAATCGAGCAAAGAATTATATGGATCGAAAGAGAGAGCAGCCTTGAAACCAGTCAGAGTTTCACGATCAGAATAATTAGAAGATTCTGCTATAAGAGCAGGCAGTGCAGAGAAAAAGAGTAGCAGAGGAAGCAGCATCATCTTCATTCTTATTAACTTTAGAATGATGCAGAACAGATGGACAGCGCTTGAATGTGTACAATATTTAACTTTATTGCAAGTCTGTGGGAGATGATAAGAAACAGAGCACATTCACTATACGTTGAATTATTGAGATAGAATTTTTTTATAAACAAGATTCCTTATTAACTTATGTCAATGTCGGGACTACGTTGATGAACCTTCAAATGAGATGTTAATCGGATTCTCCTATTGAATAAAATAGAACAATATTGTAATGGTGAAATTTTATTAGTATTTTGTTTTTCTAAATTTAGTTTACATGTATTTTGAGGAGAGTGTCTTGATATATTAATATATTTTTTAACTAAAAGATGAATAAAAATTTAGTCAATCACAGAAGTAGATACAAAACAAGAAGGGCGACGTGCCTCATAGATAATTGCCCTCTATCCATTATATTCCAACCCTACAGTCCATTTGATCAAACAATTTGCCACTTATCTATGGATTATACATATTCCTACATATCAATATCATATCCCATTTGCATATTCACATATTCTCAAATATTCAATCAATCTTTTCATTTATTACACTAGGTTGTTGATATATATTGTGTATAAGAACTAGTCGTTATTTTGTGATCATCATATTACTAAAATTATGATTTTCTTATAGACTTGTGGAGATTTGCTTCCTTAAAGTGGCTTACTATTTTTACGCAATTATCAAGTATTTGTAGCACATTTCTTATAAAGTTCTTCTCTTGTGAAAATTATTTTAATACATGTGATATAAAAGCATGATCTTAAAATTGAAAGGAAAAAAATGTAATCCTTTTTATAATTTGTGAGGTTAAGCAAGGAGGAAAATATCTCTCTCAATCTAGTGATATGGTTTTTAGAAAGGTTGATAAAGTACCTATCAGATCCACCTAATTCTATGTTTAAGCTCATTTGAAGAATTTATTATTATGAAATTAAATTTTATGGACCCCAAGTTCACTCCAAGGGTTGCAATTAAGCGATAATTTATCTAACTTCTAATTGGTTGATCAAATATATATTGAGCTAATAAAATATAGATTTTGAGATTATTTGGATTATATTTAAAGAAATTATTATGAAATAAGGTATTCTACTAGATACACTAATAAGCATGAAAATTTTAAAAATGGATATTTTTTAGAGAAGTGATTCTAAGTAGAGGTAACCTATGGGAGAAATTTTAGATTGCTTTGATTCAAATGGAATAAGTTATCTAAAACTATTTTTGAGACATAATGACAAGGACATAGATTGGAGTTCAAGATGAGAACACTCACACATACACACACAAATCTGTCATTTAATAGAATTAACTTCAAAGTTGAAATAAGGAGGAACTTCAAAACTAATGTGATTTTAAATTGATTAAAAATTGTAAAAGTAGGAAGGACCTATCTAATCTAAAATATTAAAAGTGGTAAGCATGAATGTAGATATAACTATAATGAATAAAATAGGCTTACATTGAGAGTGCAGTGTCCAAAAATCCTTGAATATATCCACAATTTATCTTTCTAACAACCAAGGGAAAAAAAAAAGATGTTCCAAGCAATCAAGATGGATAATTTAGGATACAAAATATGGATCCAAATGCTAACACTAATATAATATTATGGAACATTCTATAAAACGTGGCTATGTATAGGTTTTATGAGAAGGATCACTATCTTTCACAAATCAAATAGAGAACTCTTTTATGTACATAAAATAACAACTAAGAAAAAACCTTAAATTTATATCTATCAAGCTAGAAAAAAATTTCATGCTAAGAAAATCAGAATAACTATTTTTTGACTCATTATCACCAAAAACTCATACAATTTAAAGCATAAATAGATGTGCATTACAATCTCAAGTTAACGTGAAATTCCCATGAATGCTAAAAGTTTGTTTATTAACATAATCTATTTTTGACATAAATAATTTCTATTAGATAAATTATTACTTAAGATAGTTGATGTAATGAAAAAAAAAAAACCATTCAAGATCACTAGAATTCCAGTATCCTCAAACTACATACCCAAATTATTAAACTTACTTTTAAAATTTAAGTAATGGATCCTAATAGGGATTTCCATTGACAATTATTTTTCAATTTACTTAATAGACAAATTTATTAAAAATAAAAAAATTATTATCTTACTAAAACTAAATTGTTCTAAGAACCTTTTAACATATTCCACAACTAATCTTTCTTAAAATGACTCTACCAAAATTATTTAAAATCACAGTATGTCCCATATTCAAACTTATTATCCACCTCTCTTATCATAAATTAAATCAACCTTAGTAGAATACAATGTAACAATTTAATCTAAGATAAGGATAAGTTTATATTATGTTTCCTACTTCAATGATAACAAGATTAAAAATTATTTGTCCACTTTAATGATATAACAAATTTTTAAGGTTTTTTAAAATAATTATTTTTTTAGTGTACTAATATTTAAAAGATATTTATTGTCTCATACACATAATTAGATAATTTAGATATAGGTGAAATCAAGTTTTAGAGTTAACATTGTTAAATAATAAATGGGTATGGAATAAATCTTATATATTGGATGAGATTCATCTTTACTTTTGAATCTATGTCAATCTTGTAGTTGTCCTAAATTTTAAAATAACATAGTTTCGATCATCGACACATTAAATTTGCTTCTTCTCTTTTCTCAACTCTTAAGAAACCTCCTTTTGAGATTCAGTTAATGTTGTTTTGTGATTAGTTAATAAGAGATATATGGAAATTTGGTGGTTGCAAGGAAAAACCTACTTTAGTACTACAATATATTTGTTCTTTAAAAGGCTTCAATTTGTCAAGTTCAAGCTTAAGAAATGGAATAGACTCAATTTTGGTAACAATTTTTGCCAAAAGA
This sequence comes from Cryptomeria japonica, assembly GCF_030272615.1. NCBI lineage: Eukaryota > Viridiplantae > Streptophyta > Pinopsida > Cupressales > Cupressaceae > Cryptomeria > Cryptomeria japonica. The sequence continues at coordinate 234,566,460 of NC_081408.1, read as the reverse complement.
GACAAGTGTAAGAAAATCTAAATGAGATTAACTTTTAGATAAAGAGCATTTGGTATGATTTTGAAAAGGTTACAATAGGAATTGTTCTTTCTCAAGAGGTATATGAATGGGAATTGAGGGAGGATATTTTTTTGGAAGTAAAAGTCCAAAATTACTTAGATTAAGTAGGGTGATTAAATTACCTTTTTTCATGATTTAGTCAAAGGCAAGAGAAGTAGTAATGCCATCTCATCTATCATATCTTCTCAAGGTACTCATTTTGTTGCAAATATGAGTTTGTGTTGTCCTTGATGTCAAAATTATTGTCATTGATAATAACATGGTCTGGAGGGTTGGCCAATTGTGTTCTGGAGTAATTTAGTACTAGAGGATTAGTTATGAGTACATGTGAATGTGTGGAGATTGAATGTGGTTTCTTTCTAAAGATGGTATATATGTTTGTTTTATAGAATTTTCAAAGCTTTGGAGAAGCATTCTTGGATCTATAGTTGAAGTTGGCTAAAGGTGACTATCTTGGTGAATAGTCTATAAGACTAGGCATAGTTTTATGGTTTGCATTGTGGTGCATTCCTTTGAATTCCTTGTGGTTTTAACATGATGTCAGTGGATGAAAATTCTTGATATATCCAAGTTTGTATCTTCTCATTTTTATCTACAATTTAAGTTGTGTTGGTCATGATTATCTGCTTGTATAGTGATAGTATGTTAGTTTGTAGGAATGCATTGCATTCCTCCACCTTCAATTGTTTTGATTGTGTGGCTTAAATATTTAGCTATGTTGCTATTAGGTGATGCTATTTTCTACATCTAAAAGAGTTTTGATGGTCCACATGAAGATATGAGTAAGTTTGGTTGGTGTGACCTTTAATGTTTCTATCATTCAGAGTTAATATATTCACTTTTGGTCTATGCGATAGTGTGTGTGGATTTGTAGCTGTTGATATGAGATGGATAGGAAGGTATGCTAACATGGTGTGATACTTCACAAGTTTTTTTTTTATTTCATGTTTCTTTGGAGATTTTTTTGGGCCAACCTTTTATATCCACATGTTAGATTTGATTAGGCTAACCTAATTGATATTTCTTTGGTTGTTTATGATATACAAAGAAGTAATATATTTGGAGGATCATATATGTTGTATGAGTGAGATGTAAAGTTGTTTATGGTGTATATTTTAAGTGAAAAGGCTCGCAAGGATAATTGAGCAGCAATGAAGTCATTTTTAGATGTGTAAAAACAATGAACTATAATTATCATTTCAAAGGATGTGGTTCTTCATAGTTCAATAATATTGATTCATTGTATTGAAATATATTGTATCCTACCTTAGATAACTGATTTTCAATATTAGCAAGTCCATTGTATCTTGCCCTAAGGTTGCATGCCTTAGTCTCACAAGTCAAAATTAGGAGCATTGAGCTTACTTGGCCTTGAGCCTCAAACTTTGTAACCTGTTTTCATATAGTGGAATAATTCTCATTGTTGTTTTCCACATTAAATCATGGTATTGATGTATTTTTTCTTTGTTGTTTTTAACTTATTTCCTTCTAGAGACATGCTGACTAGAATGAATGATAAATGAATGGTCAAACTAGATAAGTTTTAATATATGTTTTTTACCCCACCTCTTCACATTTAGAAGTGCTCACCAATTGTTATCAAAGAAATGTTCCTAAAGAAATAGTCTAATAGTTGAGGTAGATTTGGGATTTGAAGATAATGTTTGAATCTAAGGATTTGAATACTCTAGAACAACATGAATAGGATATTGATGTAATTGTAGATCTTAAGGAGAATTAAGAGTAGCTTTGTTTGATCTAGAGGTTTATCATAAAAGGTGCAAGAAAGCAAATGAAAATGTTGTTCACCTGAAAAAGACAAATTTAGTTAAGGAAGAAAGAAAGCTGATGATCTTGAAACAAAGCTGCATAATGTTCAAATTTGGAGAGTGCACTAAGCTTGAAGAAGAATTTGATTATGTTTACAAAAGAGATAAAAGAGGCAAAATAAAAATTTGATAAGAACTTGAAGTTCAAATGGAATAGTATTATGCTTAATGAGATGTTAAGTGCTCAGAAACCATATAAAGACAATGGTGGTCTAGGTATTGACAAAGGAGAATGTTCTTAAACTCCATACAAAGATGAAAAAGGAAAGGCAAAGGTCAAGGATTAATATAATAAGACAAATGAAGATAAAAATGGTTTCAATTAGGTCTGAAACAAGAAAAACTTTAGGAAGCCTTTTCTTGCTCAAACTAGGTATTCTCCATCTTTCAATAGTAAATGTTTTACATACAATAAATTTGGACATAGAGCTAGTCAAAAGAGAAGTTGAATTAGATCTCAGTCATTTATTTGACAATTCTATTCTTGTAATAAGTTTCAACATAAGGCAATGGGTGCAGAAGTATGATGGTATGCAATGGATATGTGAATACAAACTATGGTAAAAATTTTCATCATTTCAATTGATATTGTAATTCATGCAACAAATATGAGCACAAGGTTGTTGAAGATGGATCTTATTTTAGAAGGAATGGAAAGATCGGCTAAAAGGTTTGACTTGTTATAATTGTAATAAATAAGGATACACAACTAGGCTTTGTAGAGGAAAGAATGAAAGGACCTCTACTCTAGAAAAGATGTCCATTGACATTAACAACTTAGATAAGAATATGTAGAGGACATGGGTGAATAAATATAATGAAAATATGTATTAAAATAATATGGATGGATTTGTACCTATTGGTTGTGTAGATGCTTCCTCCCAAAACTTGACAAAATACGTTATCTGAAGTGGAAAAATCATTAAAGACATTAAGGACCCCCTTGTCGTGTTGATGTTCTATCGGTTTTAGCATGACAGATGTTAGGAAGTTATTTCTAGAATATTTCAAATGTTTGTTGTGATGCATGAAGGTTTTTCTAACATTGGTATAATAGAATATCAACTTTTTGTATGTAATGATAAAATACATTTAAGGCAAAACCCCTAAGCTGGTCGAGTTAATAGCTAAATCATGATTTTGAATAAATTTTGATCACTTCTGATATTAGGAATTTGAGAGCTATTGTGTACGAGAGAGTTTACTTGTGAAAATCCTAACGACTATGGAAAATAGGTCTTCTATACAGCTAGTCCTTTTCAGTTTAGCTTGTTTGAGCAAGATGGCTACAATAATTGTTGTTGACATGTATTTGAAGCCAAGACTATAATTCAAACCATATCCATTTGTGATGATGGAGAAATATAAGGAATTATCTTTGTCAAAGTTGTCACTGGATGTAGTGATGATATGATGAATCAATAAGGATACAGACAACTACTAAGAGGGGGGGGTGAATCAATGATAGAAAAATAACTTAACTTTCACCAAGCTAAAACAAAATATCTAGACTAACTAGTTCAAACACTGAACTACAAATTGCAATAGCACTGACAGTTTACCGGTTGACTGGGATATTAAAATAACGGTATAATAACTTTGAAACTCCTAAACCATTCAACCAAATTATCAAAATAATTTACTAACAATAGTAAAATCACATTTCAGATTATTGTCAATCATCTTAACATAACTAAGTGAAATAACAGTTAAGGAAATTAACCATATCAAAACATAACCACGAAAAATCATTCACCACTTGACACAATGATTTTTTATGTAGAAAACCAAATGGGAAAAACCATGGTGGGGATGAATACCCAAAAGTATTCTAAACTCTTCTAAAGTTTGCCATGTTAGGAGCCAAGCTTGTTAAAGCTTTACAAAATGTCCTGTTAGGAACATATCCTATTAGGGACCACCCAATTAAGGGATTGACTATAATGCCCTGTTAGAAGCAATACCCTGTTAGGAGTAACCTCAATAGAGGATGTGAAATCCAAGCTAATGGATCTCCTAGTTAGAGGATTTAGAAAGCACTAAGCCTGTTAAAGCTTACCCAGTTAAGGGATTTGACTGTTGTAATTGTTAGAGAACAATAGGGGTTTTTTGATCTGGTAAATAGCACTATTCTACTTGATCGGATCCTTTTCATGCTCGTAACTGCCTTCACACATACTCTAGATACTCCTTCTAGTTCGGCAATCAATCACACTGACACTTAACCAAAATTGCCAATACTACTACAAAACAACTCATCGACCTTATAAGCAAAACAATATGTTGGTAACACATCACAAACCTAAGATCTCATAGAGATTACAAACAAATCAATTAAAGTATGATAGTTAGCTTACATAGCAATCATCAACACATTGTTCAAGACAACCTCAATCACTCCTTGATCACCGCTCATTGATTCCTGTAACTCATCACGTGGTTTCCTCTTCATGAAATGTACTCGCTCATTCCCAAGATAAAACCATTATCTCTACGTGCCAAAAACCACTTGAAACTCATCACATACAACATGCATACGTGGCATAAACATTATTGATCACCATTTGATCATAAATCAATACAACCGATTCACCAAGCTCCATTCATTAGGGTTTAGCATATCAACAGGTAGGGTTACCAGTTGATCTCACTGCTTCTAAAGTAATATCGGTTTCCTTCACTTGCTCAACTACCGGTTGCATAACCACATCATTACCGGTTATAATTGACATCAATGACAACACAATAGTACATCAATGCAATCTTCAATAAAATGCCAACAATCTCCCCCTTTGGCATTAATGGCAATACAAATATCAATACCCTTGATTGTGATGATTGAGAGTAATGCACATACATAGGTATAGGAATCTTGGTTTACATTTTACCATGTACTATCCTTCAACTTAGTCTCCATGTCTTCAGTTGGTAACTGGATACAGTTCTCCTCTCTATCAATTATTACATTTCTTCTCCCCCATAATCATATAGTTCTTCTCCCCCTTTGACAACAATGCCAAAGTGAAAGTAAAACATGCAGTGTCACCCTTCACTGTTATGCATCAAGTTGCTCCCCCTGTGGAGTATCTTCACTCTACACCAATCCTCCTTCAAGATCTTCAATTTTCTCTAGGAGTGGGGCATGTGCACAAAGATGGTGGTCAGAAAAGTGGACACCACCCAAAAAAAACATGGAAAAACAAGAAGCACATATGCGGTTTTAAAATTTGAAATTCCCGCGTACGCGCTTAGGTTTGTTCTTCCCAAGCCTAGAAAAGGTAGTGTGTACGTGCTACTTTTAGGAAAATGAGCGCATACACGCTATGCCTAGGAAAATGAGCACGTACGTGCTGCTCATAGGAAAATGAGCACGTACGCGCTAATAATCCAAATAAAACTACGTACGCAATGCCTGGTAAAAAAAGTTAAAAAAAAAAAACTAGGTCTCACTTGCCCGTGAATCACGTTTTTAACTTTTTTTTTTCCCCATTACCTCTCCTAAACCACGAACGGGGTCTAGATTTGTCATCCTGGCTATGGATCAAGGTTAGTTTTTGTTTATTTTTGTCTTTCATTCTAGTTTATACAATTTTTTTTACATTTTGAATTTAATTTCATTAATTTTGATTAGGTTTTTTCATTTTTTGTTTCAAAAACCAGATTCTTCTAATCCAAAACAAGAACAACCAAATGCACCTCCTGAAAACCCACAAGAACAACCAAATGCACCTCCTGAAACCACACAAGAACAACCCCCAATTCCTCCTTTTGTCCGCACAGTCGAAACACATGAAGAATTAATTAATTAGTTAAGACAAAATACGTCTAAAATCAATAGACTGATTGTAAAATTGAAAACTTTTGAACTTGACCATCATCAATCCCTCACCACTAGCCTAGAAACATTAGCTAGTGGTGCCATAGCTATTTCCATAGAAATTACCAAATGGGGAAGCTTTAGGGATAGGTGTCATCAATTATATGCCAATGGGCTATCATATGATGGAGTAAAAAACAAAAATATTTCTAAACAACAAATATGTGCCCTTTTTGTTGATCCCAAAACTGGTCAGTCATTACCTCTTAATGCAAAGAGGTTTCACATACATTGATGTACCAATGCGCAAATGAAGAATCCTTTTTGGTAGAGGTGGTGGATGGTCTTTGATGATCCACCTTGTAATAATTATGAGGTGCCATTATTTTTTTTGAGAAAAATATATTGTGAGTTTGTGCTCAATGTGCGGCCAAACTATTTTGACATGAGAGAGTTTCATTGTAGAGGTGGTGGCTCTGCCCAAGATAGATGTGGAGCCCGTAGGCGATTAGCTGCGGAGAGTCGCCACTGCTTAGCAGCCAAACCCAAGGTGCATCAGGCTATCCTATTAGAACTGAAAGAGTTGATGGAGCTACAGACTCTTCAGGTGGCCACAACATTGACTGGTGCCATCATCTAGCATGGGACGTCATTAGCACACCCTATTGTATTGGATGATGAGCCGTTAGAGGGCGATAAAGAGCCCATCAAGCATATGTGTGTCAGTTGCTTAGGGATATGCTCGGGTATAGATGATGTAGCCGATGCAAATGGATACTCATATCAACTGTGGATGATTTGTGGTTGTACATCTCAGGCTCACACGGTCGAGGATGTCGTGCTGATAGATGAGTTGACGGACATGGTGTTTGCCCATGAGCCATAGACATAGGTGTGTTGATTTGAATTCATAACATTTTATTTATCAGTCACTTTACATTTGTAATTACATAAATGAATTTTCATTTATACATTGATTTAAATTGAGACAAATAATATGCATTTTAGGATGCAGGAGCGGTATCCCATACACCTCCCCAAGTTACTATAGCTGCAACTTCAATGCCTGAGGTATAAATTTTGTAACATGTTAAAATAGAATAGTAGACTTTGAATTCAAAAAAATACAAGATATACTAACTATATTTAATGCTTGGTCAAATTTCTGGTTTGTAGGTGTTGATACGGGATGAAATGTCCCAGATTGATGACATCCTCAGTGATCAATTTTGGCCTACAAGGCTATACGGTATCATATTTTGTACAACTCTTTTTATATATTTTTTTGATGGAATATACAAGTCATTTCATGTTAGAATTTTAAAATTATGTTTAATTTATTATGTGTACTAATATCTCATGTTAATTTTGTATTTTTAGGGTACCCCCTCCACGTCTAGGGCTCGTCCTAGGAAAAAGAATTCCTCGAAGATGCCAAAACATGTGAAGAAGGTAATTGAACACATTTTTAGTTGTACAATTGTTTGAAAATGTTGAAATCAAGTATTAGTTGTGGTTTGTAGATTGATTAGTGTTTTTTGTCTATTTTACATGTACAATGGCCATTGAGCTTTGTGGATATGTTGAATGCACCTTATTTGCTCGCGGATCAAGAGAAGGTGGAGGTATGTATCTCTACTTTATTTTCATGATTTCATGATTATATGCATGCGTACATGTGAACTTGTGATATATTATAATCTTATAATTTTTTCATACAGGAAATATCCATACCTATTTCGTCAATGGCGAACCCTCCTCCTTGCACTAGAGAAGCATCTCAGGATCCGGTACACTTTTGTTTGATATGTAAAATTAATTGTTTTTAACCTTCAATACTTATAATTATATTAATTGTATTTAATCTTTGTACATTTTTTGTATAGGTAATAGTGACAGTTTCTACATCAATGGTGAGCCATCCTTAGTCCATCGGAGAAGCATCTCAGGCACAAGTACATCATTGTTCTCTATATTATAGCTTTTAAGTGTTTTTGATATATTTATGTTAGTACATTGTATTAATTGTACATTTAATCTACAATAGAGTCCTTCGCAGTATGGCCATAATGTGGATGCAGATCCATTTAAGTATGTCTTCAGGAAAACTCCTAAGAGTGACAAGGAGAGGAGAGCGAAGACATTAGCTCCTGGATCAGCCGATGAGGTAATCTACATTTCAATTGCAAAGGAATTAAAGTTAAATGCATAGTTATGTTGTTAATTGTGAACTATTTTCTACAAAAGAATTCTAACTTGGCTTTTGAATTGTGGTTTTGCAGCCATCTACAGAGCCGTGTACTACACTGAAGAGACTTGATTTTGATGATCCACCACAAGTTTAGGATGATATAGTGTTAGTTTTGGTCATAGAATGACCAATACATGTAGATATATTCTACATTTTTTATGTATATCGATTTGGACATGGCATATGCCACATTTTTGTAATACTTGTATTGACTTGGCAGACATGCCTTTTTTTATATATATAAATATCGATATTCAATCCAATAAATGTGTAATGAGTTCATTATTTTGTATTCGTTGTATTTTGTGGTTGTCCTTTTATAAATGTAAATGAATATTTACATATGTAATCAACAATATGAATATAAACAACAAAAATATATGATATAAAACATTGCAATCATGGAATATGATTTGATAAAATTTCTAAAATTTTGAATTAACCCTACAAAAATCCTTGTATTCAGTTCATTATTGTGTATTCATTGCATTTGACGGCTGCCCTTTTATAAATTTCAATTAATATTTGCATATGTAATTAACATTATGAATATAAACAACAATGTGTTTGGTGTGAGAGCACCCTCACGCTCGCAATGGTCAAATTTTGTTTGTCGTGTGTACAAACCGATGTTGTGAGTGCATTCGGGTGGGAAGTTTTATTCTAGGCATGCCCCTATTGTGCATCCAAAAGTGCCAGAATGTTGAGAGTCATACCGTACCAGTGCAATCTCTCAAGTGCCATGAGTCCAAAAAATTGTCAAAATTTGACGGATTGTTTCTTCCAATCCAGGAAACATACGGTTGATCTATTTGATCTTGTGGGGTTGTGTGAGGCTCCTCTACAATGGCCTATCTCAGTTTTCAATGACTCGGAGCCATTTTCAATTAGTAGCATTTTTTCACCTGCTCCAAAAATTGTCAGTTGCTTGCAAGGAAAAGTTGCAAGATTAGATAGAATTGATTTGGTTCGTCGTATGCACAAACCGACGTCGTGAGTGTGTCTAGGTGGGAAATTTTATGCTAGGCATGCCCCAGTCATGCATCCCAAAGCACCAGAATGTCGAGAGTCATACCCTACCGGTGCGATCTCTCAAGTGCCCTAAGTCCAAAAAATTGTCAAAATTTGACAGACTATTTCTTCCAATCTAGGACATATACGGTCAATCTATTTGATCTCATGGGGTCACATGAGGCACCTCTACAATTTCCTATCTTAGTTTTCGATGACTCAGAGCCATTTTCAATTAGTATCATTTTTTCACCTGCTCCAAAAACTGTCAATTACTTGCAAGGAAAAGTTGCAAGATTGGCTAGAATTGATTCGGTTCATCGTATGCATAAACCGACATCAAGAGAACATTTGGGTAGGCAGGTTTATGCTAGGCATACCCCTTTCATGCATCCCAAAGCACTAGAACATTGAGAGTCATACCGTACCGATGCAATCTCAAGTGCCCTGAGTCCAAAAAATTGTCAAAATCTGACAGACTATTTCTTCCAATCCAGAACACATAAGGTCAATTTGTTTGATCTTGTCAGGTTGCATGAGGCTCCTCTACAATAGCCTATCTTGGTTTTTGATAACTCCGAGCCATTTTCAATTAGTAGCATTTTTTTGCCTGCTCCAAAAACCATCAGTTGCTTGCAAGGAAAAGATGCAAGATTGGCTAGAATTGATTTGGTTTGTCATATGCATAAACCGACATCATGAGAATGTTTAGGTGGGCATTTTTATGCTAGTCATGCCCCTATCATGCATCCTAAAGCACCAGAACGTCGAGAGTCATACCCTACTGGTGCGATCTCTCAAGTTCCCCGAGTCCAAAAAATTGTCAAAATTTGATGGACTGTTTCTTCCAATCCAGGACACATACCTTTGATTTGTTTGATCCCATGGGGTTGTGTGAGGCTCCTCTATAATGGCCTATCTTGGTTTTTGACAACTTGGAGCCATTTTTAATTAGTAGCATTTTTTCGCCTGCTCCAAAAACCGTCAGTTGCTTGCAAGGAAAAGTTGCAAGATTGGCTAGAATTGATTCAGTTCGTTGTATGAACAAACTAACATCACAAGAACGTCTCGATGGGTAGGTTTATTCTTGGCATGCCCCTTTCATGCATCCCAAAGCACAAGAATGTCGAGAGTCATACCCTACCGGTGTGATCTCTCAAGTGCCCTGAGTCCAAAAAATTATCAAAATTTGATGGACTGTTTCTTCCAATCCAGGACACATACGATCAATTTGTTTGATCCCATGGGGTTGCATGAGGCTCCTCTATAATGTCCTATCTCAGTTTTTGATGACTTGGAGCCATTTTTAATTGGTAGCATTTTTTCGCCTACTCCAAAAATCGTCAGTTGCTTGCAAGGAAATGTTATAAGATTGGCTAGAATTGATTTGGTTGGTCATATGCACAAATTGACATCTCAAGCATGTCTAGGTGGGTAGGTTTATGCTAGGTATTCCCTTGCCATGCATCCCAAAGCACCAAAACTTTGAGACTCATACCCTACTATTGCAATGTAGAAGTTGCTTGACAGCTTTTTTGATAATTTTTGCTCAAATTGTATCTAGTCTCAATCTATGACCCCTATGACCCGATAATGACTCAAATAATTATCCATGATTATACAATAATCAAGAATGCTCATGATTGACCAGGGACACATCACATATACTCAAAACATAGTCACAAAACATTGACACACAAAATAGTCATATTATTCAAAAATTTGCCTCTAAATATGGTCAAATCAGCTTTTGGCTATTTGATTACACAAAAAATTATCTTACAAATCATCTCATGGGCTCTTATACAAAATTTGGCATTACAATATGTGTGTTTCATCTCATCGCCATTTTAATATACAAATCATCTCATGGACTTTTATACAAAATTTGGCATTACAATATGTGCGATTCAACTCATCGCCATTTTAATATACAAAATTTGGCATGTACATATGTACAAATCAGCTCATTGCCACTTAAATATATAAAATTATGCCCCTAAACATGTAAAAATCAGCTCATGGGCATTTATATATACAAAAAATGAATATAGAACAATTCATCGACGATTTATACAAAATTCTCAAAATCATTCTACTCTGAACCATAGAATCAATCAAGTGAGCCTTCAAGATCGGCTCTAACCCATATTGTGTCAAGTATTGCCTCATGGTCAGATTCACGAACTGTCCATAAAATATTGTTATGAGGTCTACCACGATACTTCATCAAATGAATATTTGTTGCAACAACAAGGTTAGAGAATGAAGAATATGTCTGTGTGTTTTAAAGTCCTCGAACAACCAAACATCATAATTTTTGATAGGTTATCTCTGAAGCCATGTTCCTATCATGACAAAAGACCCTATTGGCTACTCAATACCCTCTCCATCAACGATTGTGGTTGTCAATTTTCTTTTAGGCTCAACACAATGACACAAATAGTAATTTGTTTCTTCTTCATTGTTCTCTTCTGCCACAACTACATACACATGACCTGCATTTTATAAAGTGTTAATTAATACCAAAAATAAAGTATGATGTACAACAAAATGAACCAAAAAAAATACTTGCAAAAATATTAACTTAAAAAATCACCTAAATCCACTAGGTTAGATACATGGTCAAAATCCACTGATGTCTCCATCTGGCTCAATTGTAGTGCTTTGGGAATTTGATATGAATCAATGGCAACCAACAGTCTACAAGACCATTTGTCAACCCACTCTTCTAATTCACATTCTTCCCACAAACAATACATGCATGAAGAGCAAAAGCATACCATCTGTCTCATATAAATTACCAGTGAACTTGAATTTTAACTCATAAATGAGTGCATGTCACTCGATCTTGTAACTGTACAACAATCTAGATAGTTTTCAATGTTAGATTCAGTGATCAACCAAAAATATCTACAAACCAATGACGTACCTAGATTACCTGGACCCATCGTAGACTTACACCATCACACAATTGTTTCTACATCTACCAACTCAGCACCACCTTCGTACTTCAATTCTTCCCTAGCTAGGGATCTTTTCACACATGCTCCTGCACCATTGTGCTCTCCCTTACCATGTCCAGCCTCAGTGAAATTCCAAAAATGTTGTACACCACTTGTCACATGCATCCTTGTCAACCTATAAAACATCCTTGCATTCTTGAATTGTGTGGTGCAATTATCTGACCATATTAAGTGTCGGTTGTATCGTATGTTCCTTTCCTTGAAACTATTATAGAAAAATTTAAAGCATCCTTGTACAAACTCTGATGAATGAGTACAATCATCACATATGTAGAAGTGATACTCTCTTACAACCTTTCTATCCTCCTCTATGCTATCATCTACATGCATGAATGTTATGTGTACAAAAATAGAAACTTGTGTAGAGTGATAATACATGGATTGCACTCCATTTTGAGGTTGTAGTGTATAATTTTCAGCAAAATCAATGATAAAGACAATGGTGCCAAGAGGAAATTTGTCCTTACATTACTTGAATTGCTCATCTAACCATTGAGCTCTATGTGTATGCATTATGTACTCATAAACTAGTTTCTCTTGAAATATTTTCATAAATTGAGCTACACATATATCATTTTTCACTAGCTCACATCTCTTCAAATATTTTCCATCTTTAACTCCATATGTGAATGTCTTGTATTTTTTGAAAGAAACTAGTTTTGTACCAATTTCATGTGTGCTCTCCAAATTTATGCATCTTGGTAAACATTGTAAACCACCACATATAGCACAAGAACCTTCCAAACAAGGAATCTTATAATAAATGCAACCATCATGTCTATTACATAGCACACTTGAAATAAATTCTCTTGTCGACTTAGGAGGTGCTTGTATATTACATTCCTGCAAAACATCGATAGTGTGCAAAGTAGAACAAATATGATGAAAAATATCATAATGCATGGAAAGTAGAGAGAGGGAGAGAAGAGGGGGGGAAGGGAGAGGTAGAGGGAGGGAGAGAGGGAGAGAAGAGGGGGGAGGGAAGGTAGAGAGAGGGAGAGAGGGTTGGAGAGAAGAAGGGGTATGGAGGAAGGGAGAGGGAGAGAGGGAGGGAAGGAGAGGGAGGGAGGGAGAGGGAGAGATGGAAGGAGGGAGAGGGAGAAAGAGAGAGAGAGAGAGAGAGAGAGAGAGAGAGGGAGAGAGGGAGAGAAGAGGGGGGAAGGGAGAGGTAGAGGGAGGGAGAGAGGGAGAGAAGAGGGGGAGGGAAGGTAGAGAGAGGGAGAGAGGGTGTGAGAGAAGAAGGGGTATGGAGGAAGGGAGAGGGAGAGAGGGAAGGAGGGAGAGGGAGGGAGGGAGAGGGAGAGATGGAAGGAGAGAGAGAGGGAGAGAGAGAGAGATGGGGGAGGGAAGGTAGAGAGAGGGAGAGAGGTAGAGGGAGGGAGAGAGGGAGAGAAGAGGGGGGGTGGGAGAGAATAAGGGGTATGGAGGAAGGGAGAGGGAGAGAGAGAGAGAAAGGGAGAGAGAGAAGAGGGGGGTGGGAGAGAAGGGGTATGGAGGAAGGGAGAGGGAGAGAGGGAAGGAGGGAAAGGGAGAGAGAGGGAGAGAAGAGAGGGGAAGGGAGGGAGAGGGGGGTGGGAGAGGGCGGGAGAGGAGAGGGGAGAGGGAGAGAGAGGGAGAGAGGGAGAGAAGAGGGGGGAAGGGAGAGGTAGAGGGAGGGAGAGAGGGAGAGAAGAGGGGGGAGGGAAGGTATAGAGAGGGAGAGAGGTAGAGGGAGGGGGAGAGAGAGAGAAGAGGGGGGTGGGAGAGAAGAAGGGGTATGGAGGAAGGTAGAGGGAGAGAGAGAGAGAGAGAGAGGGAGAGAGAGAGAGAGAGGTAGAGGAAGAGAGAGAGGGAGAGGGGGGAGAGTAGGGGGAGGAAAAGAGGAGGGGTCTTCAGGGGTCATAGGATACCATATGACCTCTTAGGAAACAATACAACCTCTAATGACACCTAAGGGGTCATATGGTGGGCTAATAAAATGATATATTAAATTTAAAGTTATGAATAGAACATCATACAACGAGACTCCAAGAAAACAAACAACGACTCTTCACTAAAAAGCAAGTGTAAGAGCTTGACCTAACCCTAAGAGTACTGCCTATGTTCTAAAATGTATGATGCTATTAAATTTGCAAGGTTATAGGACTGATCTTGATTGTGACTATAGGAATTACACACTTGATTTCTTTCATGGGTACATACCGTTCCAAGTTGTTTGACAAGTGATTATCATCATATACTACCACTGACATGCATACAACAAAATTTAATTTCTTTAGGTGACAGGCGTTGTGTAACAACATGGGAACTCTCGTATAGCCACCACTATCATTCTATAGGACATCATCTGTGTTACTCTCCCTCTTTCTCTTCCTAGCTGTTGTTTTCTTCTGAAAAACATATTGCAGGTACTCTGACTCATCAGGTTGCTTTGTTGACACAATTTTCCACATTTGCTCTGCTCATTAAAAACACATTCTAGAAGAATATTGCTACAGGTTTCCTTGTTTGTCACGGTAATACACTCGTGGTTCAATTTCAAACCCTATTCCTCCTATTCAATATACACACAAAAATCCATCAATCAATTTTTTTAGGAGAGGATACATGATAAAAATCAAAGAGGAAGTTGCAAAGAAGAAATAAATTCACTTACTTCTATAGAAGTGTAGACACAGTTGCAATGGGGTATGGAGGGAGGGAGGGATAGAAGAAGAGAAAGAGGGATGGGGTATGGAGGAAGGGAAAAGGAGAGAGAGAGAGAGAGAGAGAGAGACCTTGTATGCATTTGAGAGGGGGAGACAATACACTTACATGTGTATATATATGTTTAATATATTATATATATACATATATTATATGTATATAAACATATTATATATATAATGTCATATTATACAATAGCACGTACGCGTTGTTTATAGGGAAACAAGCACGTACGTGCTACTTACACTATAAGTACCCCATACATGCTTTTTAAACCATAAGTACCCCATACATGCTTTTGACTGTTTAGGCTTGGAAATAGGCTCGGATGACAAAGCTACAGATTGGAAGTTTGATTTCCCTCCATTTCTCTCATTTTTGACGTGTTTTCTTTTATCAACTTGGTTTATCAAATTTGTCATCATCAGGTTTACACTTCATAAAGTGGGTATTTCTAAAATTGCCACCATATTTTCACCCATCTTCTAAGCTTTCTAACCATATAATTTATTTTGAATTTGAACAACAATAACATATTATTATTGAATTTCTTTTACTAGTGTCTCCATAGTTCTCACAGACATAGGTGCACCATTTTTTGAATAACTTTTGATATACTTATCCAAATTTATAACAATTTATATATTATTGTAGTGCACTTTATTCTTTACAGAAAAAAAAATTGTATTTTTGATTTGTTTAGTGCAACTTATGCTTCATGCACGAACAGGTACCGAATTTTTAGGATGTGCTCGATTGGAAATATCATTAAAAAACAAATACTCAACAAAAAATTATAAAAAATACACATCTTCTATTGCTCACTCTTAACTATCTTTCTGCCAAAGGATTTGTCAAAATACTAAATCTAACTATTACTTTTTTGATGCGCACGTCAGACACTATGTTATGTTTTTCAGCAAAAATTAGGGTCAGTTTTTCATGCGCGAAGGATTTGACCCCCTTAATCTTATCCAATTTTTAAAAATTTTAGTATCTTGGAAACTAGATTCAGAGTACTACAATATTTGTTCTTTGATTATCTTCATATCTTGAGTGGATGACTTTCAAATTTCACCTCCAAGTTCAGGTTCACCTGATTTCAGAAAAAAAAAGTCTCCACTTATACCCCCCTTTTTGACCACCATCTTTGTGCACTTACCCAGTGATGTCTTCCACATCTACTCAATCGACCTCATGTAGGGGCACAACCCCTAGCTGACTCAAAAGTAGTCTTAGGCATAGGTTTAGTAGATATATCTACTAGCTGCTCCTTGTAATTCCCCGCAAGGAACCCTAAAGGAAAACAATACAACTAGGCAACTAAAGGGTGAAATATTTTTTTTTTAAAGATTAAGTGCATTAATTATAACAATTGCACATTTAATAACACAGCGGAAGTCTAACACATGATTTCCTAAGCGTTACCAATGAAGATTAATTCACAGATTATATTAACACCATTGTTAATCCAATTGTCCATTAATTAGATAAATTAAATGCTTAAGATTAAACCTACACATACATCTAAATTCCATAATGAAAGAATCAAAGTATTCAAATGCATTTATTTATCGACAAACCATTTATACAAAAGATCAAAGCAATTGAATTAACATACATTCCACTAATATAATATTACAATATCCATAAATACATGGCTTCCAAAAGTACCATCGAATCCGAAAGTTACAATATCAAGGTTACATAAAAGTTGATACAATGACCACAAGGTCTCAACTGAACAATTATCACGAACAAGAGCTGGCACATGAACCACAAACCAAGAAACACCAACGAAGCCTTTCCTCGCATGAAGATACAATCTAGAACATCCGATGGGAAGTTGCACTACCACTCGACCATGTGATCCCGAAATGGAACCACCCCACCATGCTAGGAGATAGTAGAAAACCCTCAAGCAAGCAAAATAAGACAAGTACGAAAGAACTACATGACTCCACAAACATCCATGTGACTCAACTCACAAACACTAGTGACTCTAAGGACAGAGTGTCATCACATGGCTTAAGGTGGTTACCCTGGTAGGCCTCCATAGGTCTCGACCCCCATCGTGGGTTATCCTACTAAGCTCTCTTGAACCTCCGGCTCCATCTAAGCCTCATTCGGACCCTACCAATCCTTTCGTGATGACAAGGTGGTAAGTTTGTCATTCCAGGCCTTCTCACCACATCCTGAGCCTGAACAAGCACTCAACCATGTGTGAGGCACATTATCTTAATTAATATTTAAGCTACCCACCCCCTAATCAATTATTAGGTTAACACTTTTTAACAAACTTTTGAGGGGTTATCCTACCATCCACTTCGGGTGCAGCCCCCGCTCAAAAGCCACTCTCTCTCATAGGACACTAAAAGGAAAGGTCTCTCTCCAGGAGAACTCTATGGCGAAACAAACAACCATATCTAATCCTGACAAACCATAGGTGAAGGATACACAATCACTAACCTAGGATTGACCATTTTGAAACATAACACACAAGGGCTCACATCAATAGGGTTATACAACAACACTTGACCAAGGGGTATAACAACATATGACATAATGACAACTCAACCAAAATTGCAATGAGATTAAGCTTGACTGAAAATACCATTTACACAAAATCCTAATACAGACAATCTTTTCTTTAAATAGCCAAAAGCATAAATTACTTACAATTAAAGATTTTCCAG
Organism: Cryptomeria japonica; assembly: GCF_030272615.1. Taxonomy (NCBI): domain Eukaryota; kingdom Viridiplantae; phylum Streptophyta; class Pinopsida; order Cupressales; family Cupressaceae; genus Cryptomeria; species Cryptomeria japonica. The sequence goes on along the minus strand of NC_081408.1, from coordinate 234,549,085 downwards.
AAAATAAGAAAATACAACTATATTAATACAAGGAAATCAATGTTGTCATTTGTCCAATAAGGTTAAATAAATTCACATATAAATTAATCTCCTAATGTATTTCCAAACATAAATATAGAATCTTAAATTATAAGCTTTTCTGAAAATAACCAATTTCTGAATTAATAAAATAATATAAGTATATATATATATATATATATATATATATATATATGTATGTATGTATGTATGTATGTATGTATGTGTATATATATGTATGTATATGTATGTATATATATATATGTATGTATGTATGTATGTATGTAGATATATATATATATATATATATATATATATATATGTATGTATGTATGTATATATATATATATATATGTATGTATTCATCGTATATATATATATATATATATATATATATATATATATATATATATATATATATATATATATATATATATATATATATATATATATATATATATATATATATATATATATATATATATATATATATATATATATATACATACATACATATATATATATATATCATATACCTTATAATCATAAAACTATATATATATATTACATATCAAAACATAATTGAAAATCCGAATTAAATAACCTGGCACGAAATCCGATAACCCCAAAAATTTTGAAAACACAAATTTTACCAGGGAAAAGCTTTTAACATAATACCCCCTGCTATGCACGGTAGCACGTACTATCATAGGTAGTACATGCTACCCTACGGTAGCATGTGCTACTGCATGGTAGCAGATGCCACTGTCAGTAGTTGCTACCGACTGCCCAATACTTTTTTTTTTAATATGTTTTTTTTTTTTGAATTTATAATTTTCAATAGCATAAAAATACAATGGATTTCATTTTTCAATAAAAATTATTTTCCAAGAATTTAATTAATACAATTTTCAGCTAGAATAATTAAATAAAATAATTTCCCCATAACTTCTAATACCCAAATAAATTTAATTAAAATTAGATCTATTACTATAGTAATGAAATAATTATCCAGAGATTACACAATTATTGACAAAACAACCATACCGAAATATCAAAACCAAACCTCAACAAAAGGGAATATTTTCTCTGATAAACCCATTTTCTATCAAAACTTGCAACTTGTAACCACAGTAAAACATCTTGGCAAGATTTTGCCAGAATAATTGTTTCCAAATTTCTCAAAATTCTAATTTACAAACAACAAGGTAATAATTTCTTTCCATAAACTAGAAATTAATTTCAAGAATGGACTTTAGCCAAGAACAAGAAATAACCAAAAAGAATTTTGGATTTGACAAATATTTTAACACATCATTCCGAAAGAGGGAAGAAATAAAATATTTTCATTAAACAACAACCAGAAGAAGCCACCCAACTTGGAAAAAGCTTTCCTGGAAGAACTTTGTAAGACAGATTCAATCCTTCAACAAGCTTCCAAATAATTTTTCTTCACCAAAATCTCTCCCTCTTTCCCATGACTTTTTCTTCCAAAATAACAAATACATTTTCCCCTTTTAAACTAAAATTCTAGGTTACATATATTTTTCCCAAAAACCCTAATATTTAATTTTAGTAATTAAAAAGCAATTTTATTTTTCTTTTCTAATTTCTAACAAAAGAATAAATTAACATGCAATAAACAAAAATCATTTCTTTTTCTTTTATTTTCTCATGCAAATTAATTAATTTCCTAAAAAAGGAATTAAAGCAATACTTTAATTCTAATTTATTCTTTTATTCATTCATTTATTTATTTATTTATTTATTTATTTACAATTCTAGGAAACAATAAATGAAATTAATCTAATTTATTTTTCACTAAAATTTAAATAAAATATATTTCTAATATCATGCAGCTTGCAACTTAATTTAATAACTTCTTTTAATTAATTAAATTTATAATCTCAATGCATAAAATACATAATTCAAAAATACCAACTATGAGATAACTCCATAAATTTAATTAATTAATTAAATCCACTAAAACAAACAAACTAAACAAACCCCAAGCAAAGACTCAGAAAAAGTAAAACAACAATACACGAAGGCCAAACAAACTGACAGGGCGACCAACTGACGACACTCACAAGAGTGCAACTAGGTAAAATAGGGTCAACTACTACCTCCTCCACTTCCATCGGACAATATAAGGCACACTCAAACCTGTGAAGCCAAGTGGAGATTATACGTCGTACCTACCCAATACTTGTACCTACAATATCCTGCATCACCGAACCACACATGCATATATACAATATAGAAATCACGACATGCACACCGATGAAGGAGAATCGTGACGTTCCCTGTCTCACCGAAATGAGTAAAGGAAAATCATCCCCTTGCATCCAATACACTCGCAGACACAAAACATATAATTTTACATTGCATAGATAAAGTAAAGTGTCGTTACATAGCAATAGTCCATAAAATGCCATAAATCATAAGTACTGAAATACTACAAATAAATTATGCATCTCATATCTAGATAAAGCATGAAATAATGTCATATAGTGTGAATAACACATCATGGTAATGTATCCACTGAAACTAAACAATAATAAAATATGAGTCTAATAAGTTCAAACAAGGATAGGTACTACATTCTCCCCCCTAGAACTAGGCTTACTCCTGGAACCCTAAAACAAATAAGAATACAACTCTCTCATCTTCTGTACAACCTCCCAAGTCATTGAGGTCTCATCATTGGGTCCCATAGGACCCTTACCTAGTCGATGGTATGACCCCTGAGGATCAAATCCCAACACTAAAGAATGTGCATGAGCTCCATGGAAAGCTTCCCGTCCTCAACCTACAAAGAGTTCCAATCAAGAACATGTGTCACATCTAGATGATAAGGTCAAAGAACTGAAACATGAAAGACATCGTGGATGCGGGATTGACTTGTTGGCAAGGCAAGACAATAGGCAACATGTCCTATCCTCTCAAGGATCTCAAAAGGCCCAACAAACTGAGGCACCAACTTAGAACCCTTTCCATAACGGATCGGACTCTTCTGCGGATGCACTGTCAAAAACACACGGTTGCCAAATGAAAACTGATGATCTACCTTATGAGTATGCACTTTTGCCTATCCTATGCACCTACCAAATGCTCACAAATTTTCTCAACTTGCTACTCCATCTCTCAAAGAATATCCAGTCCTATAAGCACCCTGTCCTTTAGCCGATCCCAACTCAAAGGAGTGCAGCAAGGATGACCATACAATGCCTGAAAGGGGGACATACCTATGGAGCTATGATATCCATTGTTATAAGAAAACTCCACTAGATAGATATAGTCCTCCCAACACGACTGTTGGTCCATCACATACATGCAAAGCATGTCCTCTAACACCTGATTCACTCGCTCTGTATGGCCATCTGTCTCTGGGTGTTAAGCTGAACTAAAGTTCAACTAAGTCCCCAAAGCATGCTGAAGTGAGGTCCACAATGCTGAGATAAAGACAAGATCTCTATCAGAGATGATTCGCCTCAGAATCCCATGCAATCTCACTGCATCTTCCAAGAAGACTCGTGCCACCACTATTGGCATATAGGAAGCTCGAATAGGAACAAAATGAGCAACCTTTGTCAATCTGTCAATAATGACCATGATAGCATCATGATGATGCGAAGAGATAGGAAACCCAACAATGAAATCCATGGAAATGATATCCCATTTCCAATCCAGTACCAAATTAGACTGTAAAAGCCCTACCGAGTGCTAATGCTCTGCCTTCACCTACTAACATTCTAAACACTTCGACACAAAATCAACATTGTCATGTTTCATACCAGCCCAATGATAAATCTATCTAAGATTTGTGTGCATCTTCTTGACACCTAGATGTGCCAAATAAGGTACACGATGGGCCTCAGTAATGATCAAAACATGAAGACCCTCCAAAGGAGGTACATAATGCCTTCCTAGGTGACGAAGAAGTCCATCTGCCTCAAGGTTATATCCAAAAAATCTACCCTCTAAAGGCCTTCCGGACTCTATCGTGGCTCTAACATCCTGATACCAAGTATCTTGAGGAAGAAATCCAAGAATTGTCTATCTCAAGTCTACTCCAAGGGACTGTTGGTATTTTGGTATGGTTTTATCATTGATGTCAACACCTACTAAATACTATCAACTTTGGCACTTTGGAGAATCAGCAACATTCACCGGCAAGTACACAGTCATTGATATCTGGTACACCGACAGGATATAATGTTCACCAGCACTTCGAATGGCATGGAAAACACATAGGTCTAGGGTATACACCAGCAAGCTTATCTTTTCCAAATCAGCATGGCACGCTTTGGAGATGACTTATTATTGTTGTAAATGCATTAAGCCGACATGTTAAATCAATTATTGCATCAGACATTAATTTATTTGTAAATTGATTTTCTTGTAATATCCTTTAGAGCTGACCTACTAAAATTGGTCTTAGGTTATGGTGTAAATGTAAGATCTTAATTGTAAGATCCGATGTGGAATGTGGAAAAGAGTTGTGTGAAGGTATATGCGAGAATAAGCAGAGCTATACATGCAGACATCATTTGAAGATTGAAGGAGGGTTTTGTAAAGACAATCAGAACTATACCGGTATTGAATCTAGCATAGAAAGATGCTAAATTAAGCAATACATTCTACTTGGATTTAACCATCCAATTGTAGTCACTTTGACTCCCATTTGTGATTGAGTAGTGAGCTCTAGGCACTTGGCCTTTCTGCATGTGCAGACCCCATTTGCATACACTTACTATCTGTAGTAGTATCATCTGATTGTGGGTAAGGTTTCCCACCATGGTTTTTCCTCTTACAGGGTTTCCGGGTAAAAGTTCTGGTGTTATGTGTTGTGGATGACTTTGTTCTTTTTGTTTCATGCACTAAATCTTATTGGTATTGCTATTAACTGATAGAACTGTCTACCGGCATAAAAGACTGGTTTACCGGTATAAAGTATTAAATTTGTTTAAGTTGCTTTTGGTTTAAATTTATCAGACAACTGATTCACCTCCCCCCTCTCAGTTGTCTCCCAGACCTAATAGGGGCAATGCTAAAACTTCATGCCGCCTACGACTCAAAGCATCTACCACTACGTTCTCTTTCCCCTAAATATAAAGAACCTCAAAATCATACTCACAGAAGAATTCTATCCATCTCCATTATCAAGCATTCAACTTTGGCTGCGTGAATATATACTGCAGACTGTGGTGATCACTTTGTAGCTCAAACTGATGCCCTAACAGGAAATGCCACCATCTAACCAAAGCATGAACTACAGCTGCCAACTCTAATTCATGAACTGGATAGTTCAACTCATGGTTCTCGAGTTTACGAGACTCATAAGTAACCACATGTCCATCCTGCATAAGCACTACACCTATACATTCTAAAGAGGCATCTTTGCATACCATAAAATCTCTAGATGGCTCAGGAACTAGAAAAATTAGAGCATTGACAAGGAGTTCCTCCAAGGTCCTAAAAGCTGCCTCACACTATTCTGACCAAACAAACTTCTTCCCTTTTCTCTGAAGAGAAGTAATTGGGTGTCCTATTCGAGAAAAGCCTTCAACAAAGCGACAGTAATATCCAGCCAAACCCATAAAACTCCTAACTTATGAAACATTGGTTGGTGCTGCCCAATCAACAATGGCTTGTATCTTTGAAGGATCCATGGATATACCTTCTCCCGAACCACATGACCAAGATAGTTCACCTCAGACTGGAAGAAGTCACACTTCGCCAAATTGACATAAAGTTGATTCTCCCTCAAGCACTGCAATACCTGACATAAGTGACCCTCATGCTCTTCCATAGATTTAGAATAAATCAGAATGTCATCCAAGAATACAATGACGAAATAATCAAGGTAGGTGCAAAAAACCCCATTCATGAGGCTCATGAAAATTGAAGGCATGTTCATCAACCCAAATGGCACCATTGTGAACTCATAGTGACCATAATGAGTACAAAATGACATCTTATGAATGTCTGCATCCTGAATGTGCAACTGATGGTATCCAGATTTCAGGTCAATCTTAGAGAACACCTTGGCTCCCTTAACCTGATCAAAAAGGTCATCTATATGAGGTAATGGATATCTATTCCAAATGGTTACCTTATTCAGCTGTTGGTAATCAATGCATAACCAAAGAGAACCATCTTTCTTCTTAATGGAGATAACATGCGCACCCCAAGGAGAAACACTAGGATGAATAAATCCCTTGGCCAACAATTCCTCTATCTGTAACTTCAACTCACTCAACTCCTGAGTAGTCATCTGATATGGAGCTCTCGAAATAGGTTCTGCACTAGGAACCAAATCAATGCTAAAGTTTATGTCTCGCTTTTGAGGCATACCAGGAATATTCAATGGAAACACATCAACATACTCTCTAAGAATAGGGTGACTATCAAGAGTGATTTCTCGACTCTCTGACACATCTAGATCATCAAGAGTAACTGGAAAGAGATGACACCCTCTACACATACACCACTTAAGTTGCATAGCGGAAAGCATATGTAGGGATATCAGTCTCTAAATTCCAACAATCTCCACTTCTCTACCAAGGTCATCTAAACACTCCACTATCTTCTTGCGACAGTCTACGTGATCACTATGATATGATAGCCAATCCATCCCCAACACAACTCGATAAGAACCCAAACGAATGACTCGAAGGTCAACTGAGGTAACTATGGTTCCTAGGTCCAACTCACAACTAGGAATAAATGCATCTACAGAGACACGAACACCTGTACCCAACTCTACTGGCAACCTCCCCTAGCTTTCCTAGCCATGACCTAGCACCACAAAAGAGAAAACGGTTCAGATCTACGATAAGGATAAGACGAGAAAAACAAACATTAAGACCTAAGTAAAAAAGTCAACTGAAAGGCACACTACAAACCCAGAGTACCAAGTGTTGAAACTTGGGCTCTGATACCAAATGTAATGCTTTGCCAAGAACCCTAAAGGAAAACGATATAACTAGGCAACTAAAGGGTGAAATATTTTTTTTTAAAAGATGAAATGCATTAATTATAACAATTGCACATTTAATAACAAAGCGGAAGTCTAACACATGATTTCCTAAGGGTTACCAACGAAGATTAATTCACAGATTATATTAATACCATGGTTAATCCAATTGTCCATTAATTAGATAAATTAAATGCTTAAGATTAAACCTATGTACACATACATCTAAATTCCATAATGAAAGAATCAAAGTATTCTAATGCATTTATTTATCCATATACTATTTATAAAAAAGATCAAAGCAACTGAATTAACATACATTCCACTGACATAATATTACAATATCCATAAATACATGGCTTCTAAAAATACCACGGAATCCAAAAGTTACAATATCAAGGTTACATAAAAGTTGATTCAATGACCACAAGGTCGCAATTGAACAATGATCACGAACAAGAGCTGGTACATGAACTACGAACCAAGAAACACAAACGAAGCCTTTCCTCACCTGAAGATACAATCCAAAACATCTGATGGGAAGTGGCACTACCACCTGACCATGTGATCCTGACATGGAACCACCTCACCATGCTAGAAGATAGTAGAAGACTCTCAAGAAAGAAAAATAAGACAAGTACGAAAGAGCTACATGACTCTGCAAACATGCATGTGACTCAACTCACAAAGATTAGTGCCTCTAAGGAGAGAGTGTCATCGCATGGCTTAAGGTGGTTGCCTTGGCAGGCCTCCATAGGTCCCTACCCCCATCCTGGGTTATCCTGGTAACCTCTCCCGAACCTCCAGCTCCATCTAAGCCTCATGCGGACCCTACCAATCCTTTCATGATGACAAGGTGGTAAGTTTTTCATTCCAGGTCTTCTGACCACATCCTGAGCCTAAACAAGTGCTCAACCATGTGCGAGGCACATTATCTTAATTAATATTTAAACTACCCACCCCCTAATCAATTATTAGGTTATCACTTTTTAACTGGCTTTTGAGGGGTTATCTTGTCATCCACTTCGGGCACGACCCCCGCTCAAAAACCACTCTCTCTCATAGGACACTAATAGGAAAGGTCTCTCTTTATGAGAACTCTATGACAAAATAGACAACCATATCTAATCCTGACAAACCACAAGTGAAGGATACACAATCACTAACCCATGATTGACCATTTGGAAACATAACAAACAATGGCTCACATCAATAGGGTTGTACAACAACACTTGACCAAGGGGTATAACAAAATATGACATAATGACAACTCAACCAAAATTGCAATGAGATTAAGCTTGATTGCAAATACCATTTACACAAAATCCTAATATAGGCAATCTTTTCTTTAAACAACCAAAAACATAAAATACTCGCAATTAAAGATTTTCTAGAAAATAATAAAATACAACTATATTAATACAAGGAAATCAATGTTGTCATTTTTCCAATAAGGTTAAATAAATTCACATATAAATTAATCTCCTAATGTATTTCCAACCATAAATATAGAATCTTAAATTATAAGGTTTTCTAGAAATAACCAATTTCTGAATTAATAAAATAATATATGTACATATATATCTATTCATTGTATATATATCATATACCTTATAATCATAAAACAATATATATATATATTACAACATGAAATAAAACATAGTATTAAATAATTCTTATCTGACATACTGCCCAGGATTTTAAAAAACTTAAATATGAATATATATATTACATGTCAAAACTTAATTGAAAATCTGAATTAAATAACTTGGCATGAAATCCGAAAACCCCAAAATTTCTGGAAACACAAATTTTACCAGGGAAAAGCTTTTAACATAATACCCCCTACTACGCACGGTAGCACGTACTACCATAGGTAGTACATGCTTGCTATCGCCAGTGGTAGCACTATTGCTGGTAGCATACTACCGTCGGTAGTCCTGCTATCGTACGGTAGTCATACTACATTGGTAGTTGCTACCGACTGCCCAATACTTAAATAAAATAATTTCCCCATAACTTCTAATACCCAAATGAATTTAATTAAAATTGAATCTATTACTATAGCAACTAAATAATTATCCAGAGATTACACAATTATTGACAAAACAACCATAGCCAAATATCGAAACCAAACCCCAACAAAAGGGAATATTTTCTCTGGTAAACCCATTTTCTACCAAAACTTGCAACTTTTAAGCACAGTAAAACATCTTGGCAAGATTTTGCCAGAATAATTCTTTCCAAATTTCTCAAAATTCAAATTTACAAACACCCAGGTAATAATTTCTTTCCATAAACTAGAAATTAATTTCAGGAATGGACTTTAGCCAAGAACAAGAAATAACTAAAAAGAATTTTGGATTTGACAAATATTTTAACAAACACATCATTCAGAAAGAGCGAAGAAATAAAATATTTTCATTAAAAACCAACTAGAAGAAGTCACCCAACCTGGTATAGCTTTCTTGGAAGAACTTTGTAAGAGAGATTCAATCCTTCAACAATCTTCCAAACAATTTTTCTTCACCAAAATCTCTGCCGCTTTCCCATGAATTTTTCTTCCAAAATAACAAGACATTTTCCCCTTTTAAACTAAAATTCTAGGTTGCATATATTTTTCCCAAAAACCCTAATATTTAATTTTAGTAATTAAAAAGCAATTTTATTTTTCTTTTCTAATTCCTAACAAAAGAATAAATTAACATGCAATAAACAAAAATCCTTTTTTTTTTCTTTCCTTTTCTCATGCAAATTAATTAATTTCCTAAAAAAGGAATTAAAGCAATACTTTAATTCTAATTTATTCTTTTATTCATTTATTCATTTATTTATTTATTTACTCTGTTATTATTTTATTTATTTAAAATTCTAGGAAACAATAAATGAAATTAATCTAACTTATTTTTCACTAAAATTTAAATAAAATATATTGCTAATATCATGCAGCTTGCAACTTAATTTAATAACTTCTTTTAATTAATTAAATTTATAATCTCAATGCATAAAATAAATAATTCAAAAATACCAACTATGAGATAAATCCATAAATTTAATTAATTAATTAAATCCACTAAAACACACAAACTAAACAAACCCCAAGAAAAGACTCAGAAAAAGTCAAACGACCGTACATGAAGGCTGAACAAACTGACAGGATGACCAACTGACGACACTCACAAGAGTGTAACTAGGTAAAATAGGGTCAACTACTACCTCCTCCACTTCCATTGGACAATATAAGGCACACTGATACCTATGAAGCAAGGTAGAGATGATACCCCGTACCTACCTTGTATGTGTACATGCAATATCCTACATCACCGAACCACACATGCATATATACAATATAGAAAACACGGCATGCACACCAATGAAGGAGAATCACGACATTCCCTGTCTCACTAAAATGAGTGAAGGAAAATCATCCCGTTGCATCCAATACACTCACAGACACACAACATATAATTTCACATTGCATAGATAAATTAAAGTGTCAGTACATTGTAATAATCCATTAAATGCCATAAATCATAAGTACTGAAATACTGCAAATAAATTATGCATCTCATATCCAGATAAAGCATGAAATAATGTCATATAAGTGTGAATAACACATCATGGTAATGTATCCATTGAAAGTAAACAATAATAAAATATGTGTCTAATAAGTTCAAATGAGGAGAGGTACTACACTCCTTAATAGATACATCCTCCAATAATACATCTTTACTTTTCACTTTCTCCCTCAAGAAATGAATTTCAGCTCAATATGTTTGGTTCTGGCATGCAACCCCGATTTCTTTGAAATATTTATTGCACCGTTGTTATCGCATAAAATTTGTACCAGTTTTGTGATCTTCAACTTAAATCCTTCCAAATTGTGTTTCATCCAGATTGCCTAGGTACATTCATATACGCTACAACATATTCAACTTCAGCAATGGACTGTGATATACAACTCTACTTCTTGCTGCTCCAAGATACAAGTCTTCCTTGAAGAAAGAATGCACCACCAGTTGTGCTCTTCCTGTCATCAACATTTCCTACCCATTCTGCATTTGTATAAACCTTCAAATCAAAGTCACCTGCATATGGATACCATAATCCATAATCAATAGTACCTTTCCAATATTTGAATATCCTATTAGTTGTAATCATGTGTGTCTCCTTTGGGTTCTTCTGAAATTAGGCAACTAATCCAATTGGATGAGCAATATCCGGTCTGCTGTGAACAACATAATGTAGTTTCCCTACCATAGACCTGTACTTCATTTCATCAATGGATGCGGCATCATCCTCCTTAGACAGTTTATGACCTGTAACCATTGGTGTCCCAACTAGTTTACAGTCTCCCATTCCAAATGTCTTCAATACTTCTTTCACATATTTGGACTGTGTGATCTAATGATACCACTCTTCATCTATTGAATTTGCAAACCTAGGAAGAATTTTATCTTTCCTACCAGAGACATTTCAAATTCACTTTTCATCTCATTTGCAAAGTCATCACTCATGTCATCATTGCCTCAAAAAAAGATATCATCTACAAACACTTCACTAACCAGTATCTTATCTCCTTCAGTCTTGAGATATATATTGTTGTCTTCACTAGTTATCTGGAAACCTATCTTCATTAGGTGTGAATGTAGTCCTTCATACCATGCTCTTGGTGCTTGCTTCAAATCATATAGTGCCTTTTGTATTTTACACACCATATCCTTTGCATCAGTCAAAGCATAATCATCTGGTTGTTCAATGTATACTTCCTCTTCCAGTATTCCATTTAGAAATGTTGACTTCACATCCATTTGATATACTTTAAATCCCTTATATGCTACAAATGCAATTAGATTCCTAACACCTTCTAATCTAGAAACTGGTGCAAATGTCTTGCCATAGTATTCTCCTTTGTCCTATGCATAACCTTTGCATACCAATCTGGCTTTGTTTATGACTACTACTCCATCTTCATTCAGTTTATTTCTAAATACCCATTTACTACCTATCACATTTTTATTCGCAGGTCTCGGTATTAGGGTCCATGTATTGTTCTTCTCAATCTGGTCAAGCTCCTCTTCCATAGCCTTGATCCAATGGTCATCTCCAAAGGCTTCCTTAGCAGTTCTAGGCTCAATAGTGGAGATCATACAAGAATTCTCTTTAATTCTTCTTCTGGTTAACACACCAGTATCTTTATCTCCAATAATTTGGTTAGGATTATTATTGAGTCTCACATACCTTGGAATGACATGATCATTATCTTCAAGTTCTTCTTCCGCACTATCTTCATCTTCTGCAGATTCTACCTATTCCAGTTAAACTGGTACTACAACATTCACTTCACCAACTTCTGGCTTCACCAGTTCTGGTTCCAAAATCAGAATGTAAGGTACATGTTCCTTCTTCTCCTCACTGGTTTCTCCTGAAACTTCAAGACACTCATCCACTCGGACATCAACACTTTCAATGATTCTCTTTGTCAGGTTTTTTTAACATTTGTAGGCTTTACTCTTGGTGGAATAACCAAGAAATATGCCTTCATCACTCTCAGCATCAAACTTACCAACATAGTCACCTTTCTTGATAAAACATCTACTACCAAAAATCTTAAAATAACTAACATTAGGTGATCTACCATACTAGTATTCATAAGGACTTTTATCCTTACCTCTCTTAACCAATATCTAGTTCATAGTGTAGATAGTTGTGCTGATAGCTTCTCTCCAGAAAGTTTTCACTACACCTCCTTGTATTAGCATTGTTCTAGCAGCTTCAACAATTGATCAGTTGTTCCTCTTTGCAATACCATTCTGTTGTGGTGTCCTAGGTGCAAAAAGATGCCTCTTAATTCCATTGTCTTCACAATATCTAGTGAATTCCTCTGAAGTAAATTCACCACCTTGATCAGTTCTCAGACACTTTATCTTCTTACCACTTTCCTTTTCAGCTAAGGCCTTGAATGCCATAAACTTACTAAAGGCTTTTGTTTTGTCCTTCAAGAATGTGACCCACATCATTCTTGAGCAATCATCAATGAAGATCATAAAATATCTATCACCTTGAATACTTCTAGTCCTTATTGGTCCACAAAGGTCTATATGAACCAAATCTAACAAATTTTCTACTAAGAAAGATTTGCTCTTAAAAGTTGAGGGTGTCATCTTCCTTAACTAACATTCCTTACACAAAGCATTCACCGGTTTCTCCAACTGAGACAAACCTCTTACTGACTTGGACTTATTGACTTTGACAATGCTATCAAAATTTATATGACAAAATTTTTGATGCGAAAGCCAACTATAATCTACTTTAGCAATTAAACAATTGTTGACTTTAGGATTTAGGTGAAACAAGTTACCTTTTGTCTGCTTGCTGGTTGCAATCAGTTCACCTTTGCTCCCATAGATTTTGCACAGTCCATTCTTAAATTCAAATTGATAACCTCTATCATTGAGTTGAGCTACACTCAAAAGATTGTGCTTTAATTCTTCAACCCAGTAGACATCATTTGTACTGCTCTTTCCATTAAGAGAAATGATTCCTTTTCCTTTTACCATGCAGGGTGAATCATTTCCAAATGTCACAACCCCTCCATCGAATTGCTTCAAAGTAAGAAATTTACTCCGGTCACCAGTCATGTGGTGTGAACAACCACTATCTATCATCAAATTTTCAGAACTATCCATGCAAGAAACTAATGTCTTCATTTGCATCTCCCTTAGATTCCTCATCAGTGATTCCACCATCAACTGCAATGAGGCAATCTCTTTTTCCTTTTCCTTTGTACTTCTTATACTTCTCACGCTTATGCTCATTGTCACTATTAAGATAGTTAGCAACAATATGTCCAATCTAGTTACATGCAAAACACTTCGAAGGTAACTTAACTCTGTACTTAGTGGTACCTCTAGGTAATCTCTTGGCCAACAATTCTTCAAGCTTGATCAGACTGTCTTCATCATCAACTTCTCTACTAGATCTAGACTCATTATTGTGACTGGCTTCTCTGCTTTTCCTCATAGGTGGGTTAGAAATTGAAGCTCTAAATGCAGATTCATATTTCTGAGCACTACCATGATAACCATTTAACTCAAATGCAGTAAGTTTACCAATGATGGAGTCAAGAGTTACCTTACTAACTACTGTGGCATCCTCCACTTTACCACCAGCACTCTTGATCTCACCAAAACTAGAGGACCTGAAATGCTCTAATACCTATTGATGATATGATGAATCAATAAGAATCTGGACAACTACTAAGAGGGGGGGTGAATCAGTAGATAGAAAACTAACTTAACTTTCACCAAGCTCAAAAATAATCTCTAGACTAATTGGTTCAAACACTGAACTACAAACTACAATAGCACTAACAGTTTACCGGTTGACTGGCATATCAAAATAACAGTATAACGGCTTTTAAACTCCCAAACCATTTAACCAAAACTTCAAAATAATTTACTAACAATAACAATAGTAAAAGCACATTTCAGATTACTGCTGATCATCTTAACATAACTAAGTGGATTTAACAGTTAATAAAATTAACCCTATCAAAACATAACCACAAAAACCATTCACCACCTTACACAATGATTTTTAATGTGGAAACCCAAATAGGAAAAACAATGGTGGGGATGAATATCCACAAGTATTCCAAACTCTTCTGAAGTTTTCCCTATTAGGAGCCAAGCTTGTTAAAGCTTTACAAAATGTCCTGTTAGGAACAAATCCTATTAGGGTCCACCCGGTTAAGGGATTGACTATAATGCCCTATTAGAAGAAATACCCTGTTAGGAGTAACTTCGATAGATGATTTGAAATCCAAGCTAATGGATCACCTGGTTAGAGGATTTAGAAAGCACTAAGCTTGTTAAAGCTTACCCGGTTAATGGATTTAACTATTGTAATTGTTAGAGAATAATAGGGGTTTTATGATCTGGTAAATAACACTATTCTGCTTGATCAGATCCTTTTCATGCTCCTATCTACCTTCGCACATACTATAGATACTCCTTCTGGTTTCGCAATCAAGCACACTAACAGTTAACCAAAATTTCCAACACTACTACAAAACAACTCATCGAACTTATTAGAAAAACAATAGGTCAGTAACACATCACAAACCTAAGCTATCATGGAGATTACAAAAAAATCAGTTCAAGTATGACCATTAGATTACATAGAAATCATCAACACATTGTTAAAGACAACCTTGATCGCTCCTTGATCACCTCTCATTGATTCCTGTAACTCATCACATGGTTCCCTCTTCATGCAATGTACTCAGTCATTCCCAAGATAAAACTGTTATCTCTACATGCCAAAAACCACTTGAAACTCATCACATACAACATGCATACGTGGAATAAACATTACCAATCACCATTTGATCATAAATCAATACAATCGATTCACCAAGCTCCATCGATTAGGGTTTGGCATATCAATAGGTAGGGTTACAGGTTGATCTCATTGCTTCTAAAGCACTACCAGTTTCCTTCACTTGATCAACTACTAGTTGCAAAACAACATCATAACAATATCATTACCAGTTACAATTGACATCAATGACAACATGTAGTACCCCTACCCTAATTAGATTCTAATCGCGGTTTGACCTTGGTTAGTTTACAATAACGTAATGTTATAGTAAGATATTATGATTATTGTGTGTACCTGTTAATGTGCTTTCACATCGATTCTTATGTAAGTTTATTTTTTCTCCTGATTCATGTTATTAATCTTGGGCTAACACTTTCATTAAATATATATATGTATGCATGTGTGGTTCATGGTTGCAGAAGATTGTAGGTATAGTACCACATAGGTACAGGGTTCATCTCCACCTAGATTCATAGGTTAGAATGTACCTCTTTGGTCCTTAGTGATTGGATTAGGTGGTCGTAAGACCCTCATTTTACCCTAGTTGTGCTCAAGTGAGCGTTGTTAGTCGTCTGTCAATTTCCCTTGGGTTTGTGGGTCATGTATCTAGTTGGCTTTCTTGGCTTCTGTATTTTGCATGTCATTAAATTGAGTATTTAATCCTAAGTATTGAATTTGATTAAATGTGTTCTTTTGCGCATTAGAAAATTAAGGTACTAAATTAAATAGGATCCCTTTGTGTAGTAAATCATTAATTAGAATTGGAAAATATTTTTGGAGGATTATTTTTGGAGAGTTATTTTTGGAAAAATATTTTTGGAGAATGATTTTTGGAGAAATTTTGGGCATTTTGGGGAAAGAAGGATTTCTTGAGCTTGCAAGCTAGGATCTTCATCAAATCTTTCCCAGGATTGCTAGATGAGGTAGGATTCTTGGTCATTTCTTTGGTTTCTTTGTTTAATAGAAATTGTTTTGGATTTTGAAGAAATCTGGTTGTGAATGTTTAAAATCCCATATATTTGAGGGAAAATGGAAGATTTGTAATTAAATCTCCAATTCAAACCCTCCTTGCTTCTTTCCCAACCTCCAAATTTAATTTTGGTTGCTCAGATTGATTTTATAAAACCAAATATTGGGGTTGATTGTTCATGATGAATTCTTGTTTAAATCTCCATTGGATGTTCTAGAATTTAAGTTTTATATTGGAAATTAGTTTGGGGTTTGGCAGATTGGTTGAATAAATGTCTGAGAAATGATTCTATTTGCCCAAATATGGTTTTTTGGTTGAGAAAATTGGCCTATTTTAGTTCTAGTTATTCTAAATTCTTTATCCATGTGAAAACCATGAATTCTGGAAATTCATTTTTATTGTTTAAGTCTCAGTCTGAGACTATGTATTGAACTGGGGTTTTCTTCTTTCAAAGTTTAAAAAAATACAAATTTATATACCAAAAACAAAAAACAAAAAATTTTGTGTCTGTGTGTTTGGGCATGGGGAGCAATGGCTCTACCCACAACCCCATGGAATTCCATAGCATGTGGTTCCACATTGTGGAGACCACAGACCGTGGTGAGCATAGACTGTGGTTTTCCACGGTTGTGGTAACCATAGGTGTGGGGGCCACTTGGTGGCACAAAAGAAAATTAAAATTAAATTTTAAAAAAAAATTAAATATTTTTTTAAATTATTAATTATTAATTAATATATTGTATTAATAATATCTTAATTGCTAAATAGTAATTAATGTATATTATAAAATATATATATTAATTGTTGTAATTTATAGATTAATGTGTATTATTAATTATATATTAATTGCCATTATTAGTTCATGTATATTTTTAAATATATATTAATTGTTGTTAATTTATGAATTTATTAATTAAGGTATATATAGTTAGAGATATATATGCTAATTAATATCTTAGGTTTGTAGATTTGTTTAAATATACGCAAGGAAATATTTGTTAATTTGGGAAATGTTTATCGATTTTTATTTCCTTTTAAATGTATATTTCCTTAATCGGTAAAGTGTAACTTGGTTCTGGAAAAGATAAGTTTTGAGAAATTATTTTCGAACCAGTATGGAATGATGTTTTATTTTGAAAAATGAATATAATATTTTTATTTGATCAAAGAATAATTGATTTTATATCATTGTGTGTTTTGTATATATTATATTTATATTATTGTGAATTGGTATGAAAACTCATGACGAAGTGATTATATTATTTTATGATGCAAATGAATTTTAGACATTTAGTAAACTATGAGCGACATGTAACTAGACAAGGTAGACATATTACAATCTAATTACATCTATTAAAAAACTAGATCGATTGTAGTGTTTAAACAATATGGAAGAAGATTGTCTTTTCCAATTTATGCCTATGCATGTTTAATTTTATGTTTTCGCATTTGCTTAAGAAATGGAAAGTCCTTGATTGGGATTGTTGGATATTGTCGTATGTAGATTTGGGTATCTGCTTATGTCCTTGATCTTGAGTTTTGGACTGTTTTCTTATGATTGTTTGTATCTGGTCATGTCCTTATATGCGAGTGTTGGGTGTTGCTATGTGGTTGATTGTAGCTAGTCATGTCTATAATCAAAGAACCGTCAGTAAGGGTACCTCATATGAAGACTTATTTGGCCAAGTGGGTATTCATACCGTATCGAACTCCGTATGCTTTTCCTGGTGTGTTCCTTGGTTTAGGAGTTTGTTTGATTATGGTCTACTGTCATATGTGAAAGTGGCTTTCGAGTGGGGGTTGCACCCAAAGTGGTTGTTGGGTAACCCATCAAAAGTGTGTCTAAATAAGTGATAACCTAATAGCATATTAGAGAGTTTAGTTATTGAATACACTGAGAAGATAATTGTACCTCACGCATGGGATGAGTGTTAGTACGGACTCAACATGCAGTGAGAGGGCCTGAAATGCCAAACCAACAACCTTGTCTTCACAAAAGGATGTGTTGGGTCCACATGGGACTTGGATGGGCTAGAGGTTCGGGATAAGTTGCCAGGGTAGCCTAGTACATGGGGCCAGAACCTTTGGAGGCCTGCCATGGTAACCATACCAAGTTCTGTGATGATAGTTGTCCCTTATGTCTGCTAGTATGCAGTTGGTGTTGTCTTTGATAGGAGCACTTTTGTGGCATCATGTCTTGTTGTTTAAGCCCTTGTGAGAACCTGATATTCATGTTAGACCATGGATTGCAAAGACCTACTCTCGTGGGTGCTCCAGATGATCTTTTGTAATTGCTTCTTATCATGTTCAGTCAGATCCTTTTCCTATATAGGGATCATTCATGTATCTATTAGACCGATGTGGTCATATGTATTATTGGTTATGTACGCCTTGATGGTAGGATGTAAATGATGTGAACCTTATGTATTCTTCACCCTATTATTTATTAGAGGGGTCTTGCAATTGAGCAGACCCGGAGATGTAGCCCATTAGGGGTGAACTCTGATATCAATTTGGTGTTATGTGGTGTTTGTGTTCATCTGGTTCCTTTTTATTTTGCATGTATGAATGGAATTATGGTTAAAGTGTATAATGTGGATTATATGATATTAATCTTAAATATATGCATGAAGTTATTAAATGGAATATTTTGGATCATGAAGATTGTAGGTTTAGTATAATGTAAAGTATTCATTAGTTTATAATGCAATTTAGGTATGCTAGGAAAATTATAGATGCATGTCATATGTTTTGAATGTAAGATTTAACATAATGTATGGTTATATTGTAATGGATGAACTTAATCTTGTTATCTATAATTTTGTCTTACCAAATAAATTTATCCTTATTTAAAGTATTAACATGTCATTAAGTTAATCAACTTAATTGGATTAATTAGCGTGAGTTGAGTTAAGTGTTGAATTAAGTAATCATGTTGGGAAACTCTTTAGGTGTTATTTGAGTCTTCCGCTTTGTTATCTAAGCTTATGATAACTCTTTGCATCATTATGTTGTTTAATTTAAAAAATAAAATTATTTGCACTCTATTCTTGTGTTTTAGCTTTATCCCTTTGGGGTTTCCTGGTGGGGCATTACATTTGGTATCAAAGCCAATATTGCAAACACTGGGATCTCTGGTGTCACTTGTGCCCTTAGTTGGTGTGAGGTGTATAGACCTTATGTTGTATGCTTGTCCTTCTTTTGTATGAGTGTGATTAAGGCATAGGATCTTGAAGATATTAAGGACTCGTGTTTTGTTCTTTTGCGTATTCTTTTGAGAAAACCTTAATTGTGTGTTACATGTGTGTTCATACCTTTCTTTCACCTTCTTGATGTTGGTGCTTTTGAGTGATTATATGTGCTTTGTTTCTTACCAAATATCTTGGTCTATGATTACTCTTATTCAGAGATAGAGTCGTCTATACCTCCCTTTTTTATTGTTGTACTCTTTAGACTAATCCATTGGGTTGGTCAGTGCTTGTTTGGAATCTGGAAGTACAAGATGTGTTTATTTTAAGATTATGATATAGATTAGTGTTGTCCACTTGAAGGACTTGTATGGTAGATGTTCAATGATTATTATGTAGCAAATTGAATGTTTACCATCCTTCTCCTCTTTCTCTATAGAAATTATAATGTTTGGTTTATGTGTATATATATTTTGTGTGAGTTTTCTAATTGCAAGAGAAAGGTTGTGACTTCTTGAACCCTTGTGTGAGCCTTATGATGCTTCTATGCTTCTAGATAATAAGAGGGCTATTGGTCTAAAAGATCATAATGGTTATTGAGAGGAAAGTTGTATGTTTTCATAAAGGAATTCTCCATGTGTGTTGTAGGAGTAACATAATAGAATTTCTATCTTAAGTAATGTGCATTAAGGTGCGAATAGCGGCTATGTGAAACTGCCTTGTTTGTAATAGGATGTATAAAAAGGGAGCATGTTATAGTGGCTAAGAGTGTGTTGATGTGTTCCATGAAATATTGTTTTATGTGTTTCATAATACCGACTCAATTGAGGACCTATTTGAACAATGCTATATTGAACTTTCTTTTGGGATATATATAATTGACTTAGTATGAATAGAAAGTGAAAATGAAAAGCTTGTTTGATGTGCATGCATAAATATGTATTATTTAGTTGATAGCTCCTCGTTTACCTTCTTATCGTACTCTGATTTTCGATGAAAGGTTGCAGATTATGATCTATTTCGTATTAATTAAGAGTAGTGAATGTTCGCAAGAGGTCTTACATTATCGAAAAGATTGTCTGTCTGGATTTCTTGTTTTGGAAAATTAGGATTTTTTGTTGCAACCATAATATTTGGAAATGTCATGAATAGGCCAGTTGGAATTCTTCTAAATAGTAGTGAAATGAAAATTGTTCTAATAGGGTGATAGGCTTATAGTGAGAGATTTTAGCATGTTGTGTGATCTTGTTGATTTTGTGCATATGGATGAAATGGGTAGACTATCAAACTCTCTTTCCCTTCTCCTTACCCAAATTATTAGATTTTTAGAAATGCTACTAAAGAATGCATTGATTTAAATAGAATGTTTGTAAAGCCATTGAAAATGTATTTTTGCATTTTGGCTTCATTTTTAAAGATGGAAGTCTTAAGCTTCGGAAAGGAAATTTGTATGGTTAGTAATGTGAATATGAATGCTTGGTGGAATTAGTGAAAGATATAGGAATGACGTTACTTCCTTATGTAATTTTGAATTGTAAATAATTTCAGTACTTGTCTCTAGAATAAATTTTATTCAGTTATTCATGTGGGAAGTAGAATTAAAACCTTCCTTGAGTAGATGAAAGGGTACTGAAAAGTACTCCCCGTAAATGTGAATAAACCAGTACTGGTGCTTTCATTGTGTATTGTAAGAAACTAGTGCTTTCTATATGTTCCCATGGGATGGTGAAGTAATCAACCATGGAGGATATGTCTACCTATGAGTATGGGAAACCATACTCTTTATGTGATGTTGCTTAATTGTTACCCTACTGAGTACCAAACCTCGGGTTGTTGGTAATTCAGTATGTTAAGGGGTAGTATTAGAAGTCATCGTTCCTTGAATAGTATGGATCGGCGTACAATTAATGTCAACACGAAGTGACTTTAGCTTCTCTATTTTGAGGGAAAATATAGTATATAATGAAACTATATTAATGGTGTGCTCAATACTTTCCCTTTTTGGATGAACCAATTTATATGGTTTATGTGTGCTAGCCTATTCCTCTCTTTAATTTGAGCATTTTGATGGTAGTTCTTGAGCATAGTGATGGTGTATTTTGGAGGACCTTTTGCCTTGTCTTCATGAAAGGTATGTTATTTCCACATGAGCTACCAGTTAGCAGGCATTGGTAGACATGTGGGTGGACCTTAGCCATGTATACCTCTGGCTTACAATGAGTATCCTGAGAGGTACGTTGCTATGTAGGATGTGACCTGCGTGTGCCTTTTTCCATGAGGTACACTACCATGTGGGATATGTTCATTTTGTGTCTTCTCCACTTGGAGTATTACCATGTCGCGTGACAATGTGATGCAAGGTGATGTTGAGGTGCACACTGCCATGTCGTGTGGATGTGTGACTAGGCCACACAACCTGATGAGCTACTGTGATAGCTAGATGATTCTTCCTTCCTTCCTCGTTGGTGGCTAGATGCTAGTCACATAGTGATGTTATGTACAATTATGATATTCTTATTTATTTCTTTGTGGACCAACAATTTATTCTACTTTGACTTTGAAGGTTTAGCCATGATCTTGCGATCTTTTTCTTTCTTGATTTGGTGTTGCAAATTTCCGGATTTTTCTCGCCTTACTATTAGAATTGATGATTTATTATCTTTATTCATCTATATTTGGTGGCTAAACTAGTTTATCTTTATTGTTATCACATGCTGTTCTTGTGTTGAAATGTGAATTCCTCTCCAAGGACATATGAGACGGTCTTGGTTGAGTGTATATGAAGAAGTGGACATAGGGACCCTTGAGGATGGGGTTATGTGAGGCTATGATACAGCTAGGATCCACTACCTACCTATGTGTGGTGACTATCTCTTGGAGGCTAACCACCTTATGCAACAAGGGATGTTCATGAGGGTCTTGTATGGAAGGTAGCATTGCTAGGGTGTGCCCTAGCACCATCAAGCCCTTGAGTGAGATGTTGGATATTTATGATCATGTTATTTGTTTTGAGATTGGGCATAGAGAGGCTGATCGTGCATATTATCTATGATCGAGCATTAGACATGCTCACATGTGGTCTTTTGAGTTGTTCATTCCAATTATGTGGATGGTTATTATGTGTAATCATGGAGTAAATTGTGTTAACTTGCCACTATGTTATGGGACATAGTCTTTGGAAAGGTTTTTAATATGCCTGACAAGTGTAAGAAATTGAGTTATATATGTTGCTCTTATTTCATGAAAGTTAACTTGGTTGTAGAATTTGAAATTTTGAAGCTAGTTATATGCGATAAAATTGTATGATGAGGATGGATTGGTAAAAGAAATTGATCATGATGGCATATTTTCTTGTCATATTTGGTAGATGAGTATGGTAATTGTTGTTTACCTCTTTTAATGTTTTAATTTGGTGTGATGAAAGGAAGAAAATTCTTGTTTCACTACTACAATTATAGATAGTTCCTAGAATGTTATAAGAAATGTATGGTTTTAGATGTATCTTACTAATGGACAGTGGAATTCGTAGAGGATTTAGCATTTATGTTTCATTTATTTGTGAAAAGATTCATATGTGAAATTTAATATCTTTTAAATGAGTTCTAGGGCTATTGCATGCTGCATGTTTTCCATCTAGCCTTACGACTTCCAGGAGTAAGTTAGAACCTAGGGGAGGAGGATGTAATACCCCTACCCTAATCAGATTCTAATCTTGGTTTGACCTTGCTTAGTTTACCATAATGTAATGTTATAGTCAGATATTATGATTCTTGTGCATATCTGTTAATGTGATTTCGCATTGATTCTTGTGTAAGTTTATTTATTCTCCTGATTCGTGTTATTAATCTTGGGCTAACACTTCCATTAAATATATATATATATATGTGTGTGTGTGTGTATGCATGTGTGGTTCATGGTTGCAGGAGATTGTAGGTACAGTACCGCATAGGTACGAGGTTCATCTCCACCTAGATTCATAGGTTTGAGTGTACCTCTTTGGTCCTTAGAGATTGGATTAGGTGGTTGTAAGACCCTTGTTTTACCCTAGTTGTGCTCAAGTGAGTATCATCAGTAGTTTGTCAGTTTCCCTTTGTTTGGGTTTGTGGGTCATGTATCTGGTTGGTTTTCTTTGGTTACGTGTTTTGTGTGTGGTTAAATTGAGCGTTTAATCCCGAGTATTTAATTTGATTAAATGTATTCTTTTATGCATTAGTAAATTAAGGTACTAAATTAAATAGGATCCCTTTGTGTGGTTAATCATTAATTAGAATTGCTTAATTCATGTTTGTAGCAAGTTCGATTTAAATGGTTAATTTTAAATGATGAATTTATTCAGTTTATGCATTTTGAAAGGAAAGATTAAATTTTATTCAAAAATAGAAATATTTTATCCTCCTTGGCATTTTGGAAATAAAAATGTTAGTTTCAATTAATTATGAAATCAATTTTTAAAAGAAAAGCAAGTTTAGCATATTTGATTTGTTTGAAAAGAATGATTTTCATGCTAATTTGAAAAAAGGTATTTTAAATCCAAAAATATGAATTTTGGTCAAACCTTTCCCATTTAACCTAGGTTTAGAAAATATTTTTGGAGGATTATTTTTGGAGAGTTATGTTTGGAAAAATATTTTTGGAGAATGATTTTTGGAAATATTTTGGGCATTTTGGGGGAAGACGGATTTCTTGAGCTTGCAGGCTAGGCTCTTCATCAAATATTTCCCAAGATTGCTAAATGAGGTAGGATTCTTGGTCATTTCTTTGGTTTCTTTGTTTAATAGAAATTGTTTTGGATTTTGAAGAAATCTAGTTGTGAATGTTGAAAATCCCATATATTTGGGGGAAAATGGAAGAGTTGTAATTAAATCTCCAATTCAAACCTTCCTTGCTTCTTTCCCAACCTCTAGATTTAATTTTGGTTTCTCGGATTGATTTTCTAAAACCAAATATTGGGGTTGGTTGTTCATGATGAATTCTTGTTTAAATCTCCATTGGATGTTCACACATTTAAGTTTTATATTGGAAATTAGTTTGGGGTTTGGCATATTGGTTGAATAAATGTGTGAGAAATCATTCTTTTTGCCCAAATATGGTTTTCTGGTTGAGAAAATTGGCCTATTTTAGTTCTGGTTATTCTAAATTTTTTATTTATGTGAAAACCATGAATTCTGAAAATTCATTTTTATTGTTTAAGTCTCAGTTTGAGACTATGTATTGAACTAGGGTTTTCTTTTTTGAAAGTTTAAAAAAAAAAAAATTTGTGTATGTATGTTTGGGCGTGTGGAGCAGTGGCTCTACCCACAACCCCGTGGAATTCCACAGCTTGTGGTTCCACGCTATGGAGGCCACAGACCATGGTTTTCCACGGCTATAGAGGCCATAGGCCGTGGAAACCACAACTATGGTAACCACAACCTTTAGTAACCATGGGTGTGGGGGCCACTTGGTGGCACAAAAGAAAATAAAAATTAAATTAAGTTTTTTTTTAAAATGTTTTTTTTATTATTAATTATTAATTAATATATTTATTAATAATATGTTAATTGGTAATTACTAATTAATGTATATTATATAATATATATAATAATTGTTCTAATTTATAGATTAATGTGTATTATTAATTATATATTAATTACCATTGTTAATTAATATATATTTTAAAATATATATTAATTGTTGTTAATTTATGAATTTAGTAATTAAGGTATATATAGTTAGAGATATATATACTAATTAATATCTTAAGTTTGTATATTTGTTTAAATATATGCAAGGAAATATCTTGTTAATTTGGGAAATGTTTATCAGTTTTTATTTCCTTTTAAATGTATATTTCTTTAATCGGGAAAGTGTAACTTGGTTCTGGAAAAGATAAGTTTTGAGATATTCTTTTTGAACCAGTATGGAATGATCTTTTATTTTGAAAAATGAATATCATATTTTTAGTTAATCAATGAATAATTTATTTTATATCACTGTGTGTTTTGCATATATTATATTTATATTAATGTGAATTGGTATGAAAACTCATGATGAAATGATTATATTATTTTATGATGCAAATGAATTTTAGTGAGTTAGTAAACCACGAGCTACATGTACCTAGACAAGGTAGACATATTGCAATCTAATTAGATCTATTAGAAAACTGGATTGATTGTAGTGTTTAAACAATATGGAAGAAGATTGTCCTTTTTGATTTAGGCCTATGCATGTTTAATTTTCTGTTTTTGCATTTGCTTAAGAAATGGCAAGTCCTTGATTGGGATTGTTGGATATTGTCGTATGCTGATTTGGGTATCTTCTTATGTCCTTGATCTCAAGTTTTGGACTATTTTATTTTGATTGTTTGTATCTGGTCATGTCCTTATATGTGAGTGTTGGGTGTTGTTATGTGGTTAATTGTAGATGGTCATGTCTCTAGTCAAAGAACCATCAGTCAGGGCACCTCGTATGAAGACTTGATTGGCCAAGTGGGTATTCCTACGGTATTGAACTCCATATGTTTGTCCTGGTGTGTTCCTTGGTTTAGGAGTTTGTTTGATTATGGTCTAGTGTCATATGGGAAAGTGGCTTTCGAGTGGGGATCATACCCAAAGTGGTTCCTGGGTAACCCATCGAAAGTGTGTCTAAATAAGTGATAACCTAATAGCATATTAGAGAGTTTAGTTATGGAAAACACTAAGAAGATAATTGTGTCTCATGCATGGCATGAATGCTAGTATAGACTCGGCATGCAGTGAGAAGGCTTGAAATGTTAAACCAACAACCTTGTCTTCATGAAAGGATGTGTTGGGTCCACATGGGACTTGGATGGCCTAGAGGTTCGGGATAGGTTGCCAGGGTAACCCAGTACATGGAGCGGGAACCTATGGAGGCTTCCCATGGTTACCATACCAAGTTATGTGATGACACTTGTCCCTTATGTCTGCTAGTGTGCAGTTGGTGTTGTCTTTGAGAGGAGCACTGTTGTGGAGTCATGTCTTGTTGTTTATGTCATTGTGAGAACCTGATATTCATGTTAGACCATGGGTTGCTTATGATGGGTTGCGAAGACCTAGTCTCATGGGTGCTCCAATTGATCTTTTGTAATTGCTTCTTATCATGTTCAGTTAGATTGTTTACTTATATAGAGGTCATTCATGTATCTATTGGACCGATGTGGTCATATGTATTATTGGTTATGTACACCTTGATGGCAGGATGTAAATGATGTGAACCTTATGTATTCTTCACCCTATTATTTATTAGAGGGCTCTTGCAGTTGAGTAGACCCAGAGATGTAGCCGATTAGGGTTGAGCTCCGATATCAATTTAGTGTTATGTGTTGTTTGTGTTCATCTGGTTCCTTTTTAATTTGCATGTATGAATGGCATTATGGTTAAAATGTATAATGTGGATTAGATGATATTAATCTTAAATATATGCATGAAGTTATTAAATGCAGTATTTTGGATCATGAAGATTGTAGGGATAGTATAATGCAAAGTATTCATTAGTTAATAATGCACTTTAAGTATGTAAGGAAAATTATAGATGCATGTCATATGTTTTGAATGTAAGATTGAACGTAATGTATGGTTTTATTGTAATGGATGAACTTAATCATGTTATCTATAATTTTATCTCACCAAACAAATTCAACCTTGTTTGAAGTATTATCATGTCATTAAATTAATCAACTTAATTGGATTAATTAGCGTGAGTTGACTTAAGTGTTGAATTAAGTAATCACGTTCGGAAACTCTTTAGGTGTTATTTAAGTCTTTTGTTGTGTTAATTGAGCTTATGATAACACTTTGTATCATTATGTTGTGTTTAATTTTTAAAATAAAATTATTTGGACTCTATTCTTGTGTTTTAGCTTTATCCCTTCAAGGTTTCTTGGTGGGGCATTACACAACACAATAGTACATCAATGCAATCTTCAATCAAATGCTAGTAGTTTATATATAGGATGCTAGGGCTTACATCTATGTGTCCTTAACCAAGGTTAGTCATGTAAAATTTAATGATTTGTGGAAGTAGATAATGAAAGATGACCTCATGACATTCAAGGTGAAAGAAAAGCATATTTGGAAGTTAGTGTTGAACATTTGGAAGGATTTTTCTAATATCGGCTATGAGAATGCATGGATATGGATCATCTTGAGCCAAATTCTTGGAGATGTTATATTTCTAGATTGCCTACATAATCTCTTGAAGGATGCTATTAGGAATTTGACAAGGCTATGCATCAGTAACACACTTCTTATTCTAAAATTCATGAGGAATGATGTTGTATTTGAGCTTACTAGTATAAAATCTGATGGAAGGGCTATGATTGTTGAGGACATCATTAATCTAGGTTTCCATTATGTAATAAAGGGCTTGGCTTATAATATTTACTATCAAAACCATAAGGGTTTTCCTATTGTAACTCCAATACACTCTAGTTATCACATGTTGGTTGAAGAAGAGAAGTTTAATCTTTGTGAGCTTTTGAGGTAACAACTTTTTGATAATCTAGACAAGATGAAGAAAAGAACGTATCCATTCAGGTATGGGTCCCTAACAATTTGATTAGCTTTTATGTTTATGAATAAGCTCCTAGATGCTAGAAGTAAAGTGTGGAATAAGCTCACTCCTATAGCATTAAAAAAAACATCATAATAGAAATTTTAATAATAATACAAAGATACAATACTACATCTTCTAGTTGGTTTAAGGATTTCCAAGATAAGATGTAGGGAAGGGAGCCCATTATTGCTAGTTTAGTCTACAAATATAAAATATGAGATCACCTTCCCAGATAGCAAGGACCATTTCTACATTGAAGTGGTAGAGCCAAGGATTGCTTGGGTAACTGAGTTATACTATGAAACATCAAAGGTGTAGGTGGAGAAGAACATTGAGCCTTTGCTAAAGTTACTAGTGGATCTTCAAGAAAAGAGATTTGGGACAACTACTGAAATTTTGAGCAAGACGATCTAGAAGAATGTTGAGACCAAAAATGAAAAGTTGATGGAGAACCTATACAAGAAGATAAATCTACCCATATTAAAAGAAGATTTTGGAAGGCAAGCATAAATGAGAAATGGGTTTGTTTTTTCCTCTCTTTTGGTAAAGATTGGTTCTTAGGAACCCTAATGAGAGTAGTATCTAGTGAGAAGAAAGGTCAAACACCTAAGTAGAAGGTATGAAGAGAAAAATCTATTTTGGAGCCTAACTTTGAGAAAACTAGACAATATCAGCATAGATGAACTGTAAAAGGAGTTGGTGAGTAGAAATAGGTCTACAAGGATAGCAGTTAAGGAAGGGAATACTGAAAGTGAAGAGGAAATCATCCTTCTTAGTTCGAGGAAGAGAACTAAGCCATCTTTGGCGGGGACTCCTACAAAGAAAAGGAAAGAAGTGAAGAAGAAAGAAATAGGGAAGGGTAAGAAGAAGAAGAAGATTGACTCCCCTCTAGTTAATGTTGATTATCAACTACTTGATCTTGATAGTTTGGTGAATGCAATTTGTAAACATGATTCATTGGAAGTATCCAGAGTCTTATATAAAGATGTCTCTCCTAAAAACAAAGAGAAGATAGAAATGGCTATTATATAGTATTTGATCACCTTTGATGAGAATGTGAATGATATTACATATAAGTTACCTATGGAGTTGTTATAAAGCTTAACAAGAAGAAGGAAGGATGGACTAATGAAAGAATCCAATGTGAAGACATAGTCTTTAGATATGATATGATATGTAGCCCTTTATCCAAGGAAGATAGAGTCAAGATTGTGCAATCTCTTAACAAAAACTTTAGAACAAAAAAAGAGTAAATATCATAATGGGAGAAGATTTGGATGACTATCAGAGGATAGTCAAATAGACTGAGGATACACCAACTAAGGTTGTAGAAGAGATAAATAATCTACTTTTTCTTCTCTTGTAGAGAAGACAAACATAGGTACTAACTTGGATAAGAAAACTAATGAACAATTAGGTGGTGATGAAGATCCCTAAATTGGTTTGGATGATCACATGGAGATTGATAAGAATATTTGTTGGTGTAATTAAGGTATTTTAACTTGGTTTATTCCTTCCTAGGTCCTAATTACACTTTATTTAATCTTACTTATGGAATTTCATAGGAGTACATAGACAATCACCACTTCAAGTTGACTTATCATGTTATTAATTTATCATATCCAATTTTTATAGCTGCACTTTTTCACCTGGGGTAATCTACCTTTAGTGGTGTTATCATGTGATTACTTTTCCACTTTATGTGGGTTGATAGATTTATGATCTAATTACCATGTCATAAGACAACAACACTTATCATTGTCTCATTCACTCCCCTTGGCTACATCACCAAGGGCTCTCCTATGTATTTTTTACCCAACTTATTGCATCATAGATTATAATACAATTTGTTCTTGACTCTATTGTTCTCTCTTGTTATTGTTCTATTTGAGAGGCCCCTAGATATTGGATAGCTATCTCCATAGATAATTCTTACATCATATCATATACTATAGGATTCCATTGATAGCCATTTTTGGATAAATCTTGGTGCATTTCAAGGTTAGCATCTTGGGTGTTTTGTAATGCAACACAATTTTGGAACTTGATTTTTATAGGAAAATTTATATAAGGGATTTGGACATATTTTGTTAGTCTTGTTATAAGATAGATATGTAGGCTTGTCAACTTTGTTGGCTAGGACATGTTTATGTGCTCTACCCATGTTCTTATTGTGTTCTATTTTGCAGATGTATTTATTATTTGGATTGGTTATTATTTGGTCCTTACGTACCTTCATTGGTCATATCATGCTATGTTATCTATATTTCTTGACCAATATTCATGCATTGATCGGTGCTCATTGTATTTGGTCAACACTCAAGTGTATTTGCCCATGCAACAAGTACTTTGCATTAACTAGTATTTAGAGGTCTATTTTGAGATATTTTAATTGAGACTCCTCTATTCTAATCCAAGAGATTCCTTCATCCCTACATCATTATTTTCTAATTGGGATTCCATAGGTTATCCTAGCTTTTTTTGTGCTTGGGTTTTGTCAATAATTGGGGCCATGCTTGTGCATCCAGTCTTGTTGGCTCGTAGATCTTTTCTTTGTTTGTGCAAATCACTAGTTGGATTGGCCCTCTCTGGTTCAAGTTCCATTTTGATGTATGAAATATATTAAGAAGAGATCGTTCTCCTTCATGTCAAACTACTATTAGAGGAAACTTTAATATCAGTTGGCTCATCTGTAGGTATTCTCTTTATGCTATGGTAATTTGGACTCTTTTATGTTTGGAGTCATTTTGTAGTTATGGGGTTGACCTAGTGGTTGTGAACTTGATCCTTTCAAAATTATTTTTTTTGACACATACAAAACACTTTCTTGCCTAGGGAAAATCATATTAACTATTAAACTCAAAATTCTATGATATGTTGTTATGTCCTCATTTTTAAAGTTATTTAATGTATTCATTTTTTATAGTGAATACTCATGAATCCTCTTTCATTCTAAGAAGATAAATCTTTGTATTTGGTTAGAGTGAAAAATATAGACCCACATGATCAGTGTATGATCATATTAAAGACTAAAGAATTTTATTTTCAATCTCTAGTAGACACATTTCTATGAGATTATTTGGGAGAACATGTGCCATAGTGAAAAAAACTATAACCTTATAAAGGTAAAATTATTATCAGTCCCTAGATATTAGGAAATACAAAAGAAGCTAGAATGACCTTCATGCTAATAATATAATATAATATAGATAGCTAAGTCACACTGGATTGTTGATATATGTTATGTATAAGAACTAGTCATTAGTTCATGATCATCATATTGCTAAATATTATTTTCTTAAAGACTTGTGGAGATTTGCCTCCTTGAAGTGACCTTTTATTTTTATGCAATTATCAAGTATTTATAGCACATTTCATATAAAAAATTTCTCTTGTGAAAATCATTTTAGTACATGTGGTATAAAAGCATGATCTTAAAATTGAAAGGAAAAAACTGCAATCTTATTTATAATTTTTGAGGTTAAGCAAGGAGTCAAATATCTCTCTCAATCTAGTGACTTTTTTTTTGAAAGATTGATATAGTACATATTAGATCTACTTAAGCTTATGTTTGAGTTCATTTGAAGAATTTATTATGAAATTAAGTTTTTTGGACTTGAAGTTCACTCCTAGGGTTGCAATTAAGTGATAATTTATCTAACTTCTAATTGGTTGATCAAGTATATGTTGAGCTAATAATATATATTTGAGATTATATAGACTATATTTAAGGAAATTATTATGAAATAAGGTATTCTACCAAATTCACTCATAAGGTTGGAAAATTTAAAAAGTGGATATTTTTTTTAGAGAAGTGAGTTCTAAGTAGAGGTAAGCTATGGCAGAAATTTTAGAATTTTTTGATTCATTTGGATTAAGTTATATTTAAAACTATTTTGGAGGCATAATGACAAGGACATAGACTAGAGTTCAAGATATGATCTCTAACACACAAAAAAATCTCTGGCGAAAGTGGATATAACTTCAAAGTTGGAATAAGGTGGAACTTCAAATCTAATGTGATATTAAAAATTTAAAAGTGGGAAGGACCTAGATCTAATATACAATATTAATAGTGGTAAGTATTAAAGTAGATATAACTATGATGAATAAAATAGGCTTACATTGAGGATACAATGTCCAAATCCTTGAATATATCTACAAATTATCTTTCTAACAATTAAGAGGAAAAAATGAAGTTTCAATTAATAAAGATGGATAATTTACGATAGCAAATATGGATCCAAATGCTAACACTGATATAATATTATGGAAAATTATATCAAAGATGGATGTATATAGGTTTTATGACAAGGATCCACTACTTCCATAAATCAAATGGAGAACTCTTTTATGTACACAAAATAACAATTGAGAAAAAAATGACAATGAATTTCTTATATCTAAAATAAAATCAGTTCACTTGAGACTAATTGTTATGTCCTTGAAGAAATAAAAATGCTATTTCTATCTGTTATACTAGAAAAAAAAAATCATGCTAAGAAAATCCAAATAATTGTTTCTTGATTCATTATTAGCAAAAACTCATACACTTTAGAACATAAATAAATGTGCATTACAATCTCAAGTTAACATGTTGTTGGCATAAATGTTAAAAGTTTTTTTATTATCATAATCTATTTTTGACATAAATAATTTCTATTCCCTCTCATTAGGATAAGATAAGTTATTACTTAAGATAGTTCATGTAATGACAAAATAAACCATTCAAGGTCACTAGAATTCCAATATTTTATAAATTACTTATTCCTCAAACTACATACTCAAATTATTAAACTTACTTTAAAAATTTAAGTAATGGACTCTAATAGGTATTTCTATTGATAATTATTTTTCAATTTACTTAATAGACAAATTTATTTAAAGGAAAAGAATTATTATCTTATTAAAACTAAATTGTTCTTGGAACCTTTTAACATATTCCACAACTAATCTTTCTTAAAATGACTCTACCAAAATTATTTAAAATCATAGTATTTCCCATATTCAAACTTATTATCCACCTGTCTTATCATAAATTAAATCAACCTATTATAATACAATGTAACAATTTAATCTAAGACGAAGATAGGTTTATATTGTTTTTCCTACTTCAATGATAACAAGATTAAAAATTATTTGTCCACTTTCATGATTATAACAAATTTAATGTATTCTAAAATAATTCCTTTTTAAAATCACTAATATTTAAAAGATATTTAAATATTTTGTCATACACATAATTAGATAATTTACTATTCATATAAAAGGTGAAGTAGTTAAACATGTAAATTGGGGCATAAGTAATTTTTTCTAGCTCAATTTAGATATAGGTGAAATCAAGTTTTAGCGTTAACATTATTAAACAAGGGTTGCAGGGCAGCTAAGCTCTTGCCAAATAGTGAAAGAACAATTTTGGCTTTGTTTCAAGAATGTCAATTGCATATCAATATTACACTAAAACTTGCAATGCTTCTGCAACA
The DNA here is from genome assembly GCF_030272615.1 of Cryptomeria japonica. Lineage (NCBI taxonomy): Eukaryota > Viridiplantae > Streptophyta > Pinopsida > Cupressales > Cupressaceae > Cryptomeria > Cryptomeria japonica. The sequence continues at coordinate 234,515,503 of NC_081408.1, read as the reverse complement.
TGTTTAGTTGTACTCTCTATTCAAGCTTCTGAAAATGCTTGGCTAAGGAACACAACATCAATTAGATATAAAATAAAAAATTACACGTAATTTATTAATGGTGTAACTATTTTTACTTGCTCTCAATTACTCCTCAGGCGTGCATATATAACCATTTAACAAGAGACGTGCAAGAAAGAATCCCAAAAGTCAAGAATCAAAATACCTTGTCTATCTACTTCTTCCTATCAAAACCACAACACGGGATAGGGCAAAATAGCAGCGTGTGGTCAAAACTACCAAGGAAGATTGACAACCACAATATGTGTTGTGCAACTTCCACAAATGTCATTGTTATGTAGCTAGTGGTTCTGTAACTATCACCCTACTACAACTGATGGTTATATCACTTATCAAGCCCTATTTTTATTCACTTCTTAAGAATCTGCTTCAGTCATAGTTGACCCCAAGGTTTCGGTATAGCTTTAGAGCCATTTGTAACCTTTGCAGACCTCTATATAAGTTTGATTATACTTTGTTCTTGATTGAAATTCATTGTAATGAAATTGATTCAACTCACATATTTAGTTGATTTGATAGGTGTTGAAAATAATGGCTCAAAAGATATACTTTTCACCCTTATAGGAAGCTTTTTAGACTAAGATTGGATACTTGCTCTTGATTTTGGTTCTTCTTTACAATTGGTGGCATTCTTTACAATTGGTGACACTGGAAAAATTTGCTTTGAGACTTGTCTTTTTCTTGGGCATCATGGTGGAAATTTTTACATGGATATTTTTTTGTAGCATTTATTTGCTTCAATATAAATAAAACATAAGATATGAAAAAATTTCAAAAAGAAAAGTTGAAAGAAAAACTCAAATTAGCTCTTGAGAAACATAGAAACTCAATAAAGAGTACAATTTTTTTGTTTATCAAAAGTGAAAATTAAATTAATTTAACAAATCAATATATCATCCTAATAAAAAAAGAGAGATTTTAATGAATTCACAAACTAATTTATAAATCTGCATTGCAGTGTAAAAAAAGGCAGGAACAAAAAATGCTTTAGATGATTATTTTGTTGAAGCCCAGCTCAGAGTACTCAATATATGAACTATAGCTTCTACATAAAATTCATTTGGAAAAATGAGCCTGAAATAAGGTGCAAGTTAAACATTTCAATTTAATAGAAATATAAATGGTTAAAAAGGCAGTAAAAAACAACCCAAAATTACTAACTTCCTTATAGACAACATTTTTTTTAATTTCGTATTTATTAATGTAAATATACAAAATAATAATTAGTCCTTGATAGAGACCAAATTTTATTTGATAATGAGGGCAGAGGAATCCATTGCAACAGCTACGCAAGACAGCTTCCTTGTTTGATTGCAGGGGCTGCTGACGGCTATGATAGAGCCATGAAATTTTGAACTTGACAATCATTTCTCTCACGATCTGATACACATTTTTTCCTTACATTAAGATTGAGAATTTAAACCAGAGAAATGGCCTGCCCAACTGTCATTTTCACAGTCTCTATCATCATTAGCACGGCCTCATTTGTTTTCAGCTACCCATACGTCACCACAGATTGCTACTACTACTACTAATGTTGCTAAAGGGGAGGAATCACAAATGGGTTCTGAAGATCCTGATTTTGGGTACCACCTACAAATGGATTCTAAGGAATTTTGTTATTAGTTTTGATTTTTCTTTCGGAAGAGCCAGGTAGTGAAAGGGAGAGAGGTGGGAAGATCTACCTTATATTGGCATAGGATTTGAAGGTTGATCTAATGTCCTCCCTTTTCTAAATCTTACTCCATGCAACAAATATTAAAACCTAATTGCCAACTATCTGATACTCCTATTTTCTAGGCCAACTGTCATTGTGCATAGGTGATTGTGCCCTCTATTCATTTGAAATTGCTTCCTTTGGTCTTGAAAGGGTTGCACTCTTGCTCCCCTCTGCAATCTTGCAGTGACCAAAAAATTAATGAATAAACAGTTTCAAGTATTTAACATTAACTCTCGTTTCAAGTGAAGATAGACATATCGCTCAAATAGTTTCACCCAATAAGAAGACATAAAATTCTTTTATTAATACATTTTAATTAAAAATTGATTACTTTCAACAATATAAATATTGCAAAATGAAAAGACTGCATTTTATGAAATTTATTGTATGAAATATGATTGGTTGCAGCAGGAAAAAACTATTCAGAAGTTAAAACTAAGCCTCACCAATAGTTCCTAGAAAGGTAGGAACTAATAATAAATGGGTATGGAATAGATCTCATATATTGGATGAGATTCACCCTTACCCTTGAATCTATGTCAATCTTGTAGTTGCCCTAAATTTTACAATAATATGGTTACGATTATCGACATACAAAATTTGCTTCTTTTCTTTTCTGAACTCCTAAGAAACCTCCTTTTAAAATTCATTTAATGTTGTTTTGTAATTATTTAATAAGAAATTTATAAAAATTTGATGTTGCAAGGAAAAACCTACTTTAGTACTACAATATATTTGTTCTTTAAAAGGCTTCAATTTGTCAAGTTAAAGCTTAAGAAATGGAATAGACTCAATTTTGGGAACAATTTTTGTCAAAAGAGACAAGTGCAACAAAATCGAAATGAGACTAATTTTAAAAGGTTACAATAGGAATTTTTGTTTCTCAAGAGCTACATGAATGGGAATTGAGGGAGGATATTTTTTTGGCAGTAAAAGTCCAAAATTACTTGGATTAAGTAGGGTGATCAAATTACCTTTTTTCAAGATTTAGTCAAAGGTAAGAGAAGTAGTAATGCCATCTCATCTATCGTCTCTTCTCAAGGTACTCATTTTGTTTCAAATATGAGTTTCATTGATAATAACATGGTTTAGAGGGTTGGTCAATTGTGTTTTGGAGTAATGTAGTACTAGAGGATTAGTTATGAGTACATGTGGATGTGTGGAGATTGTTTGTGGTTGCTTTAGATGGTATATATGATTCTCTCATAGATTTTTCAAATCTTTGGAGAAGCGTTCATGGGTCTGTAGTTGAAGTTGGCTAAAGGTGACTATCTTGGTGAATAGTCTGTCGGACTAGGCATAGTTTTATGGTTTGCATTGTAGTGCATTGCTTCATAATTCCTTGTGGTTTTAGTATCATGTTAGTGCATGAAAATTCTTGATATATCCAAGTTTGTAAGTTCTCACTTTTATCTATAATTTAAGTTGTGATGGTCATAAGTATCCACTTATATTGTGATAGTGTGTTAGTTTGCAGAAATGCATTGCATTCCTCCACCTTCAATTGTTTTGATTTTGTGGCTCAAATATTTATCTATGAGATATTAGGTAATGCTATTTTGTACATCCAAAAAAGTTTTGATGGTCTGCATCAAGTTATGAGTAAGCTTGGTCGGTGTGAGCTTTAACGGTTATATAATTTAGAGTTAACCTATGAAGTTTTGGTTTGTGCGATAGTGTGTGTCGATTTGTAGGTGTTGATATGAGATGGATAGGAAGGTATGCTAACATGGTGTGATACTTCACAAGTTCCTTTTTTTATTTCATGTTTCTTAGGATATTTTTTTGGGCTAACCTTTTGTATCTACATGTTAGATTTGATTAGGCTAACCTATTTGATATTTCTTTGGTTGTGAATGATATATAAATATGTAATTTATTTGGAGGATCATATATGTTGTATGAGTGAGTTGTAAAGTTGTGTATGGTGTATCTTGTAAGTGAAAAGATTTGCAAGGGCAATTGAGCATTGATGAAGTCAGTTTTAGATGTGTAACAACAATGAACTATAATTAGCATTTCAAAGGATGTGGTTCTTCATAGTTCAATAATATTGATTCATTGTAGTCAAATCTATTTTATCGTGCCCTAGAGAAGTGATCTTCAATATTTGCAAGTCCATTGTATCTCACCCTAAGGTTGTGTACCTTAGTCTCACAAGTCAAAATTAAGAGCAGTGAACTTACTTGGCCTTGAGCCTCAAACTTTGTAACCTATTTTCATATAGTGGAATAATTCTCATCGTGGTTTTTACCTCATTGTGTTTTCCACATTAAATCTTGGTATTGATGTATGTTTTCTTTGTTGTTTTTTAGTTATTTACTTGTACATACATGGTGACTAGAATGAATGATAAATGAATGGTCAAATTGGTTAAGATTTAATATATATTGATTCACCCCACCTCTTTGCATTTAGAAGTGCTCAACAATTATTATCAAAGCAAGGTTCCTAAAGAAATAGTCTAATAGTTGAGGTAGATTTGGGATTTGAAGATAATGTTTGAATTTGAGGATTTGGATGCTTTATAACAATATGAATAGGATATTGTTGCAATTGCATATCTTGAAGGAGAATTAAGAGTAGCTTTGTTTGACCTAGAGGTTTATCATAAAAGATGCAAGAAAGTAGAAGAAAATGTTGTCCACCTGAAAAAGACAAATTGATTAAGGAAGAAAGTTGATGATCTTGAAACAAAGCTGCATAATGTTAAAATTTTGAGAGTGCACTAAGCTTGAAGAAGAAGTGGGGTAAGAGCACAAAACTATGTCATATTTCAGGCCAAACTTATCAGCACAAGTGAGTTTATCTAATTCTAACTAAAAATTAATTTTACGCAAACGTATGGTCTATATAGATTCATTATAGCTAAGTTATATATGAGCCACAACTTTTCTAATTGGAAGTGTCTGCTAAATCTATATTTTATACTACTTTAGGTCTAATTACCAAAAAAAAAAAAATTTAAAAACTCGATGTTTCAACAACTCCTACTCTTATAAATATTTTTTTTCTAAATGTAAAAAGACCACTTTATAGATCTATAAGTGAATTTCCAAAATATATATCAATTAATATTTTAATTAGTTTTTAATATTTTATATTTTATTTTCATCGAAAGTAGGTCATAAAAACTAAAATATAAGGTTGATTATCTTGTTAAGGAAAAAACTAAAATTTATTTAGAACTTTTGAAAATAATATGATGCAGTAGAGAAAAGAATTTATGTCAAGATGATATAATTCTTTTCTAATTTGGTTAAATAATTAAGAAAAAAGGTGGCGGTAATTGGAAAGAGTTATATTTCAGCACACACAACTTTTCAAGTTAATTGAAAAATATATATTTATAAAAAATAATAAAAAATATATCCATGCACTAAATTTCAAGTTATCAATACAGAGAAAAATTATTGAAGATAAAAAGGTAAAATTTACTAAATAAAGTTTCGTGGCTGTGTAACTTCAATTTCAACATTTTATTAGCAACTAAATTATAGTGTTTACTTTATGAAAAACTACATTCAAATAATTTTTTAAAATTTTTGGTAAAATTACAGACATAAAATAGACAAAAGAATATAAATTTTATTAGTTTACATCATTTCAAAATTTAGAACATACATTTCACTTTCTATTGATTTAATTTAAGAAGTTGAATTAGCATTGACCATTTCCTTTATAAAAGTGTGACACAACTTTGTACTTTTACCTAGTGGTTATGTTGAGGAAAGAACTGAAAGAGGAAAAAGAAAAATTTGATAAGAACTTGACGCTCAAATGGAATAGTGTTATACTTAACGAGATGTTAAGTGTTCATAAACCATCTAAAGACAATGGTGGTCTAGGTATTGACAAAGGAGAATGTTCTTGGAGATGTTATGTTTCTAGATTGCCTACATAATCTCTTGAAGGATGCTATTAGGAATTTAACAAGGTCATGCATCACTAACGCACTTCTTATTATTAAATTTATGAGGAATGATGTTGTGTTTGAGCTTGCTAGTATAAAATTTGATGGAAGGGCTATGATTGTCAAGAGGACATCACTAATATAGGTTTCCGTTATGTAATCAAGGGTTTGGCATGTAAGATTTACTATCAAAACCTTGAGGGTTCTACCAATGTCAATCCAATACACTCTACTTATCATATGGTGGTTGAATAAGAGAATTTTGATCTTTGTGAGATTTTGAGGTAGCAACTTTTGGATAATCTAGACAAGATGAAAAAAAGAAAGTATCCATTCAAGTATGGGTCCCTAATAATTTCCTTAAATCTTTTATGTTTATGAATGAGCTCCTAGATGTTAGAAGTAAAGTGTGGAATAAGCTCACTCCTATAGTAGTAAAAATAAAGTATCATATTATAAATTTTAACAATGATAAAGAAGCATACAATACTACATCTTCTATTTTATTTAAGAATTCCCAAGATAAGATGTAGGGAAGGGAGAGCATTCTTGCTAGTTTAGTTTGGAAATATAAAAATGAGATAACCTTATTGGTCAGTAAGGAGCATTGCTACATTGAAGTGGTAGAGCCAAGGACTACTTGGTTAACTGAGTTACACTATGAAACATCAAAGGAGTAAGTGGAGAAGAACATAGAGTCTTTGCTAAAGTTGCTAGTGGATCTAAGAAAAAAGAGATTTGGGACAACTACTAAGATTTTGAACAAGATGATCTAGAAGAATGCTAAGACCAAACATGAAAAGTTGATGGAGAACATAGACAAGAAGATAAATCTACCCATATTAGAAGAAGCTTTTGGAAGGCAAGCATAAAGGAGTAATAGGTTCATTTTTGCCTCTCCTCTAGTAAAGATTGGCTCCTAGGAACCCCAATGAGAGTAGTATCGAGTGAGAAGAAAGGTCAAACACATAAGTAGAAGGTAGCAAGAGAAAAATATATTTTGGAGCCTAACTTTGAGAAACTCGACAACATAAGAATACATGAAGTGTATAAAGAGAAGTTTGTGAGTAGAAATAGGTCTACAAGGACAATGGTTAAGGAAGGGAATATTGAAGGTGAAGAGGAAATTGTCCCTCTTAGTCAGAGGAAGAGAACTAAGATCTCTCTGGCAGAGACTCCTACAAAGAAAATGAAGGAAGTGAACAAGAAAGAAATAGGGAAGGGTAAGCAGAATAAGAAGATTGACTCCCCTCTAGTTAATGTTTATTATTGACCACTTGATCTCGATATTTTGGTGAATACAATTGGTTAACGAGATTCATTGGAAGTGTCTAGAGTTTTATATAAAGATGTATTTCCTACAAACAAAGAGAAGATATAAATGGCTATTATATAGTATTTGATCACCTTTGTTGAGAATGTGAATGATATTGTAGATAAGTTACCTATGGAGTTGTTATAAACCTTAATAGGAAGAAGGAAGGATACACTAATGAAAGAATCCAATGTGAGGACATAGTCTTTACATATGGTGTGTAGCCCTTTATCCAAAGAAGATAGAGTCAAGAATGTGCAATCTCTTAATACAAACTTTAGAACAAAAAAAGAGTAAATATCATAATGGGAGAAGATTTGGATGACTATCAGAGGATAGTCAAAAAGATAGAGGATGAACCAGCTAAGTTAGCAGAAGAGATTTCTCTTATAGAGAAGACAAACATAGGTACAAGTCTATAAGGGAGTACATTTGGTATTGACAGTAGTGTAGTTGACTTAGAGAAGAAAATTAATGAACAATTAGGTGGTGATGAAGATCCGTGAATTGGTTTGGATGATCACATGGAGACTGATAAGAATATTTGTTTGTGTAATTAAGGTATTTTACCTTGATTTATTCCTTCCTAGGTCCTAATTACAGTTTACTTAATCTTACTTAGGGAATTGCATAGGAGTAGTTAGAGCATCTCCACTTTAGCTAGACTTATCATGTTTTTACTTTATCATATCCACCTTTTATGGTTGTACTTTTTCACCTTTTGGTGGGTGATCCATCTTTAGTGGTGTTATCATGTGATCACTTTTCCACTTTAAGTGGGTTGATAGCTTTATGATCTACTTATCATGTCATAAGACAACAACACTTGTCATTGTCTCATTCACTCCCCTTGGGTATATAACCAATGGGTCTCCTATGTATTTTTTACCCAACTTATTGCATCATTGATTATAATACAATTTTTTCTTGTCTCTATTGTTCTCACTTGTTATTTTGCTATTTAATAGGCCCCTAGATCTTGGATAGCTATCTCCATGGCCAATTCTTATATCATATCATACCCTATAGGATTCCATTGATAGTCAATTTTGGAGAAATCTTGGTGCATTTCAAGGTTAGCATCTTGGGAGTTTTGTAATGCAACAAAATTTTGGAACTTCCTAGGAAAAGTTTGACTTAACCATTGCATCTAGGTGGTCTTCTCCATTAATTTTAACTACAAATATGCCTAAATTCCAAGAACAATTAATGTTTGTAGAATAAAAATTTCAAACGGAGGGCCATTTGGCCCCTCTAGAGCCTACAGATTACAATTTTTTTTTTTGTTATTTTATCTCTGCATATTTATTGGGTGCAATATTTCATTTTTATAGGGAAATCTAAAGGAGGGATTTGGACATATTTTGTCAGTCTTGTTATAAGATATGTAGGCTAGTCAGCTGTGTTGGCTAGGACATTTTTATGTGCTCTACCCATGTTCTTGTTGTGTTCTATTTTGCAGATGTATTTATTATTTGGATTGGTTATTATTTGGTCCTTATGTACCTTCATTGGCCACATCATGCTATGTTATCTATGTTTCTTGACCACTCTTCATGCATTGATCGGTGTTCATTGTATTTGGTCAGCACTCAAGTGTCTTTGCCCGTGCAACCAGTACTTTGCATTAACCCTTTGAGGTTTTATGTGGGTACTTTAGAGGTCTATTTTGAGCTATTTTAATTGAGACTCCTCTATTCTAATCTAAGAGATTCCTTCATCCTCAGATCACACTTTTCTAATTGAGTTTCCATAGGTTATCCTGGCCTTGTTTGTGCTCGGGTTTTGTCAATGATTGGGGCCATGTTCGTGCATTCAGTCTTGTTGGCTCGTAGATCCTTTAATAATGTTCACAAAATATTTCATATAATTTTGCCACAGTTTAGGATTGACGATCTTTTCTTTGTTTGTGCAAATCACTAGTTGGCTTGGCCCTCTCCGGTTGAAGTTCCATTTTGATGTCTGCAACATATTAAGAAGAGATCATGCTCCTTCATGTCAAACTGCTATTAGAGGCAACTTCAATATCGGTTGGCTCATCTGTGAGTCTTCTCTTTATACTATGGTGTGTCTCTCTATTGGTCTAATCACGTGGTAAGGAATTTTGGCATTGGTATTTCAAGGCTCATTGATTGAATTCAATATTGCTATAAGATTGTGTATCTGGTCAACTTTGTTGTTATAGTTAAAAGCGTTAGAGATTTATTCACTGACATTTATATTGGGCAAGGGTTTCATTTCATATTAGATCGACTTCTCTCCACATTGGCAGTTTGTTTTTTATAACTGCCACATTGATTGGCTATCGTGGTGATAGGTTTGTTGAGATGATCTACCCTTAGATTATCTACATCATGTTCTTCATACTCCTATAGATTGGTTTTAGATCAGTCGATGTGTTTTGAAGGTGGTTTCTCCTTTTTTTACACAATGGGTTTCTTGTAGTAGTCTAATTTCTTATTTCTTACTGGTGGTTTCTTGGTTATCACCCACACATTGAGTGGCCACTTTTTTCATTGGCAATGCCATTTTCTTGTGTTATGCCACTTCATATTAGCTTGTGTGAAGACTTCACTATGTAGACAACCTGAATAGGATTCTCAAGACATTAGGATTCTCAAGACATCACATATATTCCATTTTGCAGGTTTATAATTCTTTAAAGTCCTTTTCTACATAAGAAAATTTCATATTTCCTTTTCAAACAAACTTTTCAAAACGGAATATTTTTTTATTAGCATTAGGTATATGCTCAATTTAGAGAATATTCTTTTCTAATGTCAACATATGTAAGAGATTTTTTTCTCCTCTCCCTTTGCATTTTCAATTTGATGGGCGATTTACAAATGGTGATATCTCAGGCTCAGGATATCTTTTTTAATTGCATTTTTTATTTTATTTGAGGTAGCATTTCATGCTCTTTCTATTGGCATAAGTGATTTTCCATTTTGATGCATGCGTTTTTTAGAAAATTCATTTTTTCACATTGTAGGTTACTAATCCTCAAATTTTGCAACTTTGGAGGCTTCATTCTCGCTCATATAGACTTATTTTAAGGTGGCATTTTTTTTTAAAGTGCATAATTTTTTGTCTACTTCACTTTGGTGCTATGAATTTGCAATGATTATGAGTAGAAATTGTAATATCAATAGATGGTCACTTTTGGCTTACTTTTGCATATGTAATTCTTAGTCAAGTATTTTGAATCAATAATTTGAGTATACTATAGCCTAATTTGGGAAGTTGTAAACACTGAAATCAGAAGTCTAGTTTGCCTTGGTTTCAAAGTTGCATCTTGTACATGCACTAAGTATAAAGTGTCAAATCATGTTTATGTTTTTGCATGGGGATCTTTGATTAAGTGAATCTCTCTCTCTCTCTCTCTCTCTCTCTCTCTCTCTCTCTCTCTCTCTCTCTCTCTCTCTCTCTCTCTCTCACTCTCATGCTCTTATGATTTTTAGTTAAGAGTTCTCCTAAATTTCCAGTTCCAATTCCACATAATTATGCATCTTGGAAAGTACATGGATGGAGTAAGTTCATGAAAAAGAGATTAGTTCATTATGTTGATGGAACCAATTCAAAACCATCAAATACTAATTTGAAAATTGATTGGCTCATTAAATGTACTATGGCTCTTGGAACATTAAGTAAATATGCATCAATTGATCTTATATTTCACTTTGACAAGTTTAAAATAGTTAAGGATGCTTGGGAAAGACTTGCTCAATTATATGGCAAAGTCGATGAGATTAGAGGTTACAAGATTGACAATGATCTAACCAATTTAGATCCTAAGGATTTTGATATAATCCAAGACTATGTCACTAAGGCAAATGAGTTAAGAGAATGACTAAAGGATTGTGGCATTGATAAGAAAGATGAAAAATTGGCCTTCAATTTGTTGGGCAAGCTTCCTTCAAAATATACGAATTTTTTTCTAGTTTCCACACTCATCAATTGACAATGGGGGGTAGATATACTACTGTAGCATCCTAAATTGTACTCCCTTACAATTTGGTCCACATTAGGGCCCTCATCAAGTAGTGTTTATGTCTCAAAGCTGGACTAGGACCTAATTTTGCTTACATTATGCAAATCTAACATTGTTTTCCATTTCCACATCACATGGCCCTTTTGTTTTGGTCCTAAAACGGGTAGGACCAGAGCATGGAACCTTGGTCCTCCAAAATAGGACTTTAATTTGTCCCCTCCTAAAGGTCACATTAAGTTTGCGGGAATGTGATCTCCATGTGAGGTCATGTCAAAAAAATAAAGTGTTTTTGATGGGAAAGTTTATAAGTAGGTTCATTTCTCTCATTGCATCATCATAGAGCATCATAGGGGAATCATAAGGCATCCAATTAAAATCTGTATTTGAAAGCAATCTAGCATTGAAGAATTCATTATCAAGCATTTCTAGAGATCTTCAAGGCTACATATTCTTCATTTATCAATTGTGGAGCAACATTATATCATTCATATGCAAGCATGTGTGTGTGATTAAGGTTTTATCATGTTCATGCCATTTCATACAACATATGTGATTACATTCAAGAAGCAAAGCATCATCATTGCTCATTGCAGATCTGAGGTATATCTTTCTATTAATTATTTCAGTGTTTGCAATATTTCATTCAAGGTTAATTCCTAAACTGGGGTTTGACTTAGGCAAACCCCTATTCCCAACCTATTTCCCCTTTTTTCTCTATGCAAGAAATAGGTATGGAGTTGGGATCTTTAGAATAAGCATTATTTACAATGACAAACCAATCCCCTATTGGAGTGTGAAAAGTTTGCAGGACAAGGGCATGGGTAAAATGGTCCTGGCATTTTAGGAACTCTTTCTGGGAGCAGGCCCAAATCTGCTAATATTGCTCAAATCTAGGTTCATTGCTCAATCTAGAACCTATAGATTACTATTTCCATGTTTTTACTTTAATTTCTAGCACCTTTACCCTAATTTAAGCAATTCAACTCATAAAAGAGGTTTCAATCCACAAACCCCCAATCCAATAAGAATTCTTAGTCCAAATCCTTGCTGGTTTTTTACTAGATCGATTGGATTGGACCCTCTTTTGAATGTAGTGGTCCCCAAGCCAAAAAATAGTGGTTTTCATATATCTCATTGTGGAAACCCTAATTTGTCACCATTTAATTAATATTGTACAATTCCATTCTTAGGTTAGCACCCACCTTTGTGTGATGCATTTTGCATTTTAAATAATTCCTTTAGGCATTTAATTAAATATAAAGTTCTCTCTTATCATTCCACACTTTATAAAATTGGGCCCTTAACCTTAAGTGTGCCCCTTTTTATTTTATCTCCTTTAATCAATTAATTAATTAAGTCCTAATAAGGTCTTATTTTGATCATCAAAGCCCAATTTCGCATATCTAAACACCTTGGATTGTTGCACCGAGCTAGGATTAGTTTTGTAATACGAAACCTTGTATCTCTAAAAATTTGGAAAAAAGTTAGTCAAACCATGGTGCGACACCATGGTCCCAACTTTTTCTCCTTAAATTTTGGGATTAGGTTTTGGTAGTATTATAATGTTTAAATCTTGCTTTGTGTGAAATTACATCAATTCTAAGTTGGCCTGATGGCGATTTTAATTATGAAATCCCTATATAACGCATTTCTCTCAATTCATTTTAGATATAATAATTACATCATTTATGAGCATTATCATCAATTCAAGAGTAGATATAATTCAAGGAGCAACAAACTACATCAAGCCATATTCAACTTATGTTTCAGATTTCATGATGGATTTTGTGTGATTTATCATGTTATTGCATTAACACATGAAGGACTTATCCTAAGAGCATTGCATCACCTATTGAAGGTATAATCATTTGCATTCAAGCATTTCAATCTCTTGCCCTCAAAAGACAAGATTTTCCATTTCAAATCAAGTTCGATTTCTATTTCAATTAGGGTTCATTCCAAACTCGGGGTTTGACCTAAGGCAAACCCCTATCCACAACAAAATTTTGCTTCTTTTGGTGTGGAGGTGGCAGATTGGAGATTCTTACACATGGGAAAGGATAAAGGAGATAAACAAAAAACAAAAAACAAAATCGTCTTTCGCAAAACTTTCAAAGACCCCCCAGGATTAGGGTGAAATTTTATGCCCTGGGCGAAATTGTAGGACCAAGGCGAAATCAGGACTTGGGCAAAATTCCAGGACCAGGGTGAAATTGCATGACCAGGGCGAATTTTGTGGACTAGGGTGCCAATGCCTTAGTCCTGCCTATTTTTCCCAAAAATTTTAGGTATGGGTTCCAACCCTCTTCTTCTACTTAGGTCCCACTTTAGAGCTCTGTTTGAGTTTCGCAACATTTTCTTTTCATCATTTTATTTCAATATTTCATTGTTTATTATAGACTTAACATTTTGTAATTCAAAACCTAATTAAAACACAATTTCAACTCAAACAAAAGGGAAAATTAGGACCTCAATTATCATCCAACCCTCTTCTTAATATAATTGAGATTGTATCTATTGAGTTAGGCTTCCATTTAATGTAATGTTTATGAAAGTTAGGCTATTTCCTAGTTTACAAACCATAACTTGTAAAACCCTCAATTTTCACCCATTCAAACTACACCATCATTTAATTCATTCACTGAGATGTTGATGCTTGAACAAGAAAAGTTGAGAATAATGGGTATTCTCAAGTCATCCAATTCACATGTTTTGGTGAATGATCATGAGAAAGGTTCCAACAAATAGTAGAAGCAATCAAATAGAAAGCCACAAAAGGATAAAGAATAATGTTCCTCGCCTCAACACAAGGATTCTAAATCCTCTCCTAAGGGAAAATAATATAAGAAGGAGAAGCTTACTTGTGCATATTGCAATAAGTTAGGACATCATGAACACCATTGTCACAAGAAGGATGCTGATGAATTAAAGCATCTTCTTGAGAAGAATAGAATCAATTTTCCTTCTAGAATGTCTATTGTAGCTTCTTCTTCCAAAGAAAAAGAGTGATAAGGGAAATTGTCACACTTTTGGGACAAGTAAAGGAGAATCTCTTTGTGATACTACAGGACATGATTCAAGGAGATGGCTTCTTGATGTAGGAGCTTCTCATCATATGACATCTTTGTGCAATCTATTTTCTCTTCATTTGAGCCTTGTGACATGGCACAAATTTTGATGGGAAATTATACATATATGAATGTGATTGGGAAACTATTGAGTATGACACCTTCAATGATATGTTATATGTACCTCACTTGACAAACAATCTTCTTTTCATCTATCAAATCATTGATGGTGCAACAAGAAAGACCATGGAGTTCACTCTTGATTTAGTTACCATTAGAGACTTGGAGACTAGAGCTACCATTGCTACTAGGGTGGTGGATCATGCATCTTGATTGTACTTTTTAGACAATGTTCCTATTGATGACTTTGACTCTTCTGATGATGATCAGACTTTTGGTGTGGATTCCAATATTGTAGAGAACTTTGGCTACTTGAGCTTGGGTGTTCTCACATGTGAACCTGTTCTTGAGGCTTTCATTTCATCTCCTCATATTAATCTTACATCTACTATTTCTCTTGACGATGCTTGTGTCACTATAGTTTTTTGTTTATTGTGATTTAGTGCAACAAGATATGCATCATCTTCCACATATGGTTCATTGGTAAGATTACTTGGTAGACATTGCACCTTTGTTTGTGGTGTCCTACATTGTATATTTGGGATAGATCATTGATGATATTCATCTTCTCTTTGATGGATATGATACTTCTTCAATTCTTGTGAGGGATCACTTTGACTCTCTTGTTCATTCTCTACATGATCATTCTTTTGAGTTTGATGTGATTGTGGATACTTATGTACAAAAATTGGAGGTTTCTTTATCTTTAGAGGAGATACTTGAGCTTTTGGATCTTGTTCTTCATTCATATTCACTAGAACCTGGATTATCTTTCCTAGTAGTGTGTTCTACTACACATGATTTGGAAGGGGAAATTTTCTACATTGACATGGGAATACTTGAGCAACTTTCAAAGATTCCATACATCTTGAGTTTTCTTCCTAAATCTTGATTTCAAGATTGGAAGAATTCATCCTTACACCTTTGGTTTTGTTTCTTCCTAAGTGGAGGAGCATTGTTTGATGATTATGAAGTAGCTTTTTCATTCAGTTTTGAGCACCTTGTAGCGTCCTAAAATTGCGACACTTGCAATTTTGACTGCATTTGGGTCTTCACAATGGCGATGCAACACGGAACCTGAATGGAGACCCCGAAACTTGTCCACAACATCAAAAACTGCATTTTTCTAGCACCCTGGCCTGATCCTCCTTGCACCCTATTGTCCCTGGAGGTGGGACCAGAGCGCCCAGCACCCTGGTCCTTCAGGACTAGGGCGCCCAGTGCCCTAGTCCCTGGCCCTATTTTGGGCCCGGTCTCCTATGGGACTTCGGGTCTTTTTGTTTGCAAATTGGAAAATAACATTTCCTGGTCAGCCTAAGGTCGGGAAAATCAGTCTTTTAACCCTAATTGGCAAGTATAAATACTACATTTCCTCTCCCATTTGAGGGGGGAAGGACATATGTGTACAAGACGTGGAAACGATACTCAAACATTGAAGCATTCAAGCATTCAAGCATTCAAACATTCCTTCAAGCAATTGGTCATTCTAAGTCTCCATTCAAGGCTAAGTGTTGCATTCAAGACAAGGATTCAACCATTGAAGAGGAGATCACATGCTACAACATACAACATACAACAAACAACAACATCTATACCTTCGCATATAAGGATACAAACATCCTTACAACAAGGTACTAGTACTTGTTTTACATTAGAGTCATTTACATTTACAGCATTTCTCATTTCTTGGTTAATTCCAAAACCGGGGTTTGACCTAAGGGCAAACCCCTAATCCCTAACCCCCCAATCGTCTTCACTTTTCTGTGTGTAGGTTGTAGGTACGTGGCTGAAATTGAAGATCTGGAATCCTTGTGCAGAGACGAATAGATCCCCCTTCGTTTCGCGGATTTTTCGGAGGACCGTGTGCACGTCGGGCACCATCGTCCCGTCAACTTTTGCTCAAATTTGCAGGACAGCACCGTCTCGACATTTTACTGCTAATTCCAGGTCCGCAGCTTCATATCATATCCCTATCTCTATTTATAAGCGAATATTTCCCACTTTACATGCATTCCTAACTTAATCATTCTATCTACATTCTTTACAAAAGAGGGTATCCTTGCTATCACAACCCTTGAAACTCATATAGAATCCAATCTTACATTGCGTGGGATTGGATCTTGTGGGTTTCAACCCCTCTTTTGAATGTAAAGTCCCTCCTAAGTGAAAACCATCAACCCTAGTGAATCTCCCTTCTCTCTCCTTGGAGTTGGGGAGGGGAGAACAACTAGGGTTCGATTTTTCCGCTTTACACACCTACCATTGGTGCATATTCTATATTGACGGAGCGATACTTGGTCTATCTTCTTCTCTCTTATAGGGGGAATTTTTCCTTAGATTGGGTTTTGTCCTTCTCATTCTTCTTTGAGAGTTATTTTTTATTTTCTTCTCTCTTTTGGGAGGGATTTTTTTCCCACTCGGTTTTCTCCTTATCTTTAATTGTGAGAGATTGCATTGAATTTGTAAATGGGTACATAACATGCTCTATTCATTGGGACCCATCTTGCATTGCTAGGTTGAGTCAACATTCTCCTAAGTTGCACTTATAAGGGGGTGTTGGTGTAATTAAGGAATTTTACCTTGGTTTATTCATTCCTAGGTCCTAATTATACTTTACTTAAGCTTACCTAGGGAATTGCACAGGAGTAGTTGGAGAATCTCCATGTTAGGTGGACTTATCATGTCATTACTTTATAATATCCACCTTTCATGGTTGCACTTTTCCACCCTTGGTGGGTGATCCACCATTAGTGGTGTTATCATGTGATCACTTTTCCACTTTAGGTGGGTTTATAGCTTTTCACTATACTTATCATGTAATGAGACAATGACACATGTCATTGTCTCATTCACTCACCTTGGCTATATAACCAAGGGGGTTTCTTATGTATTTTTGGTCCAACTTATTGTAACATTGATGAGAATATAGTTTGTTCTTCTCTCTATTGTTTTCTCTTGTTATTGTGTCATTAAATAGGTCTTTAGATGTTGGGTGGCTATCTCCATAGCCAATTCTTACAATATTAAAATAGTTGGAGAAAAGATTCTTTAAAAGACACTAGAAGAGAAGAAGAGTAGAAAGAAAGAACAAGAATAGGAGAAGAAGACAAAGGAAGAAAGGAGTATCATGTTTGGTGGAGAATCTTATGGTCCTTTCTGAGACTCAACACCAAAATTGTTAAAGTAGTATTTGCATTTTGAACCAATAATTATCATTGAGGTACTTTATGATGAAATTATGGGAGCCAACTGATCTAGGGGGTGAATAAATTGTCACCAAAACTTGCAACAACTAACTTTAAACTCAAATATGATAATTGACAATGAAAGCATGAAAGAATGAAACATAAACACAATATGAACACACATGAACACACATAAAACAAAGAATTTTGACATGGAAAACCTGGTCAAGGAAAAAATTGCGGTGGGAACCTACCCACAATATGATGATACCTTGTTAGAAGTATATGAAATATTACAATGTGGAATCCACATGCATCTAGGCACACTTCCTAGAGCTCACTGCTCAAAATACAATAACAAGAAGGGATACAACCCTTGGGAAGGCTCACTACCTTACAAATAGACTTAGATCACGTCCAAAAAATCATGAACTAAGAAATAGCATCCTCAATGCCTGGTTACAGTTTCGGCTAAGAACATACCAACTTTTACTAACTTCTTCACACTTTTGCTCTGCTACCGAATGATTATTACATTATTCACACACACTACATGATACCTCACACATGATTATTACATTTATTTATACCCGACATCAACCAATTGATCTAGACAAGGTCGGCTCACCACACATAAATCAAATATAATTATATAGCTATTGATCTGATACAAAATATCACATGCGGACCAAAACAATGTTGGCTAAGACATAGCATGGACCTAAATCACCACCTCGAACATGAAACACCTCCAAGAATTATGCCTTCAATATCCACAACACGCTACAATCATCATGTCGGCCAAGAACATGAAGAACACCAATATAATAAGGAAAATTATCAATAACATAAACAACAATCAATGAGGACCATCAACATGATTGACACGTGGTCTATAAACATCCACCAACATCATGAATTACCACATCAATATCCACACCAACTCAAATTGCTAGAATCATCGTTATCATCATACTGGACCTCAAGAACACCAACAACATTGACTGTCAAACTGAAAGATTCACTTGCAAAACTCCAAATCATGAACCACTTGAATTGAGGACATGGGTAAGTGCAAGAAGTTGTGTCCACTTAATGTGGAAGTTTAAGAATTAGGAAAAAGTGAAAATCAGGCAGATTCAAAAGGAGACGAATTGGGATCTTGAATACACACATGATCCCGAGCCGAAAACCAAATGGGATCCCATGGGACCCAGGATCTTGAGCCTGAAACCCCAAACGAGATCCCGTTTTAAAACAAAATGGGATGGTGTGTTAAAATGAATTGGGATCCCATTTCGAATATATAAATTTTTTTATTTAAATGGGGTGGAGTTCATTTTTACCATATGGGATCCTTGAAGCAGTGGAGCCCTCCTCAGAAGCTGCCAGCAAGTTTTCCAGGTACACCCTTTACCATTTTTTTTCAATATTTCATATTTACATTAATTTTTTAGTTGAAAAAATTATATTTTTAGTTTAAAAACTATTTTTTTAGTTTAAAAATTATTTTTTTTGTTAAAAAAATTATATTTTTAGTTTAAAAATTATTTTCTTAGTTTAAAAATTAAATTTTTTGTTAAAAAAATTAGATTTTTAGTTTAATTTTTTTTTTTTCATTTAAAAATTATGTTTTTAGTTTAAAAATTTGTTTTTTAGTTTAAAAATTAGTTAAATTTAGTTTGAATTTATTTATTTTTAATTATTGATAATGATCTTTTTTTTTTATGAATTGATTAATTAGATTAGGATTTTTTTAAATGTTAATCTAGATTTTAATGATAGTAATTTTTTATAAAATTATTTTTTCATGGTTGATGAATGAATTTAATAAAAATTTTGAAAACCTTGAAACGAAAACAAAACCAAAACAAAATACAAAATCAAAATGAAAACCAAAACCAAAAAGTTGCAACAAAAATGAAACTAAAACATTGTTAAAATTTACCAAAGCGAAAACCAAAACATAGAAATTTAACTAAAATGTAGAAAAACCAAAACCAAAACCTTTTTAAATGAAAATGAAGAAGTTGAAAAACCAAAGTATAGGATCATATGCATGACCATATGACCCATATGACCCAATATGACCTTATAGGATCACAGTGGACCCTAAGGGGTCGTATGTAGTCGAAAGGTGTCACACGTGTTCTAACACATGCACAACTGCTTAGGACCACATATGACCCCATAGGATCACATCACATCCTAAGGGGTCGTATTTGGTCCTAAGGGGTCACGCATGTGTTTTAATATGTATGCACATGACCCCTTAGGATGATATATGATCCCTTTTAACATCTAGTGTATACAACATACCCCCTATGACCACATAGGATCACATCACGTACTAAGGGGTTATATTTGGTCGTAAGGGGTCATGCATGTGTTTTAATAAATGTGTGACCCCTTAGTTCACCACATATGACCCCCTTTAACATCCTAGTATCCCAAGGGGTCATTGAATATGTGGTCCTACAGGGTCATGTACACATGTTCTAACACATGCGTTCAACCCCTTACGACCATATATGATCCCATAGGATCATGCATAGTGTCCTAAGGGGCCATGTATGTGGTCGTAAGGGGTCATTCATGGACATTCTAATGTACATGTGTGATCCCTTAGGACCACATATGACCCCTTAGGACACTATTTGATCCTATTGGGTCAGACATGTACGTGGTCCAAAGGGGTTGAATGCATGAGTTATAACACGTGCATGTGTTATTTGCCTTTAGGACCACATTGTGTTCTAAGGGGTCATATTAGATCCTAAGGGGTCATGCATGACCCCTTAGGACCACATATGAACCCTTTTACCATCCAAGTAGTGTATACTTTATGCAGGAAAAGCAGTTCAATGGAATCCAAAAAGTGAAAATATCCAAAGACTTTCCTACACACCCATGGGACTCTTGGTGCAAGTTAAGGAGCCATTAGGAATGGCTCAACTTCCCAAGGAGTGTTCCATGGTTCTCTATCTCACAAGGTCCCTCAAGCCAATGCCTTTGCTCTCAGATCACTGAGAAAAGTGACTTAGGGATGATGAATACAAGAACGAGGGATGCTTTTGATTGAATTTAGTATGAATGCATCCTATTTATGCATGATTCTAGTAAATGAACTAAACTAGATGATAAGATGACAAGGCTAGTAAAAATACTATCCTAACATGATATACTAGCTATATGATTTAATCTAGGATGATAGAAATACTCTAAAATGATTATTAGATTTATTTCTATTACAAAGAGAGGCTAAATGCTTGTTAAAATTAAGTATAAATATGATGCTAAAGACTTGGATGATAGAAATAGAGAAATGAGAGCTCTATTTATAGGGAAAAGAGGGTATTGGATGGTCAAGATTGAAGGATCTTATCAAGGGCTAGGATTGAAATTTAATCAATCCATGTTTGCAATTCTCACTAATGAAATAGTGACAATTGTCAACATAAGACTGCTTGAGAGGAGATGAAAGAAGCATTAAATGCTTGAGAAGACATGAAGCTTACCTTAGAAGGTAAAGCTTAAGGTTACGTTAGGGTTATCCATTGGATAAACTTTTGTGCAAGGTTTAAAGGGATAACCATGGTCAAAGCAATGAATGCGTGATGAGACCCCTGGGTTAGATGAGGGTTGAGTTAGGAAAAAAGTCTCTAACCATGCCACTAAGGGTTAGTTAACCATTAATGGTTTGAAGACTTTGGGGACAAATTTGTAAGAGTCCTTCCAAATTTGGGGGTTTTCAACAAGTTAGCTTGTTGAAGGCATAAAGGCTTTAATGCCTTTGGAAGAATTTACTCCAAATTTGAGAAGTAACCTCCTCAAATTTAGGGAAAGGGGATAATTGAAGGGTTTAGCTTAATTGATTAGGATTAGATAGGTTCTAGAAGAATTTAGGAAGAGGGTTAGGAGGCAAGTGGGAGATGTAGGAAAATGCAAGTGGGTGAGAACTAATATGATTTAATTAAAACAAATTTCTTTATTTTAATTTGGTTGCAAGTTGGGGATTTAAATAAATTAGATTTATTTAATTGGGATGAACAATTTAATTAAAAGTGGAGAGAAGGGATTTAATTAAATAAAATGATTTATTCAATTAAATGATATAAAATGCTTAAGTGAATTTAAATAAATAAATTGAATAATTTTTTTAATTAAAATAGAGGAATGTGGGTGATTTAATTAAATTAGATCTAACTAAATAGAGGAATGAGAATAAAATGAACATTAAATATTCATTTAGGAATATGGTCATTTTTATACATCTACATTTTGCCCCTCTTTGAAGTGATGTGTGTGCACATGTTGATTTAAAGAAAAATAATGTGTTGTCAAAATTTGATTATGATCAGTGTGATGTCATATCAAGAAGTTCATGTCGTGCCCCAGATTTGATAAATGATGTTGATAATGCCCCCTCAGGAGAGGAATCAAAATTTGAAAATTAGATTTGAGTTGATAAATTTGTTTGCATTTTAAAATTATGTCTATGTTGAATGCCATAATTTGATTCATCTCCCGATAATGATGTTTGTTAGGATTAGAAGTGAGACCATGAGCAATTTACATGTTCCACCACGTAACCCTAATTTCTGTTTACCCTATAAAAAGGTAAAAAGTGATTTCTTTTGGATCATTTGTGCTTGTTGACTTTGGAGAAAGTGACATTTGGAGAAAAAGACAAAATTTTGATTCCCTTTGCTTCTCATTGATTCGAGCGTGTTTGGAGGTATCAGAGGCGTGCCATGTATGGACCAATGGTAAGTCATCAATTTTTGCCCCTTTTTTATTTTAATGTTTTTATTTTTTATCATGTTTTTCATTTTTTACGTCCAATTCTTATAGTTTAGCACATAGGGTAAAAACTGTAGTGCATACGATAATAATCTTAGCGTATCGAGCCTTAGGAATTAGGGTAGCATCCAGGTAGGGTTAGGTAGTGCAACGGGGGGTAGGATAGCGCATAGGAGTCTTTTAGCACAGCAAGTTCGCAGGCTAGCACATAGGGGGAAATGGGTAGTGCATCAGGAAGACCTAGTGCATAGGGTTATCAAAGGTTCTCATGGGTAGGTTAGGCTAGCGCTTAGGTGTGGCCTAGTGCATAGGGGTATTGTTGCAGTGTAGGGCTAGATTAGGATAGCGTATAGAGTTCTTCGAGTGTAGCGGGATCGCAAGCTAGCTCGTAGGTGTCGGTTAGCACTTAGAGTTAATGTTGTAGCGCATGGAGATTTTTGGATGGTGCATGTTGAGCAGTGTAGTGCGTGGATAAAAATTTTCAGCATGTGGGCAAAAAAAATTGGGAAAAATAGGATTTTGTGAGGGATTATGAGATGAAGAAAGATAGGTAGGTGTTTGCTAGTGTTTCCAAGATGGGTGTGATAGTTAGTTTGTGTGTCTATTGTCGTTTGTTGTGAGAAATTGTCTAAGATGAGTTTTGATGTTGGTTTTTGGATAAATAACTTGATTTGATTTTTAATGTTTCAAGTTATGTTGATCTAATGTTGATATTGATATGATGTGGATTTGATATGGATTTGTGATTTGATATGAACTTGATTTGATATGCATTATTTCAAGTTGATATAAATGTGAGACTTGAGTTGTTTTTCAAGTTGATATGGCTGTGGAACTTGAGTTGTTTTACAAGTTGATGTGAATGTGGAACTTGATTTGTTTTACAAGTTGCTATGAATGTGGAACTTGAGTTATTTTACAAGTTGATATGGCTGTGGAACTTGAGTTCTTTTTCAAGTTGAAATGATCTGATATTGGTATGGATTTGATATGATGTGGAACTTGATTAGATTTTCAATGTTTCAAGTTGATATGAATTTGATTTGATGAGTAAACTGATATTGGACATGTTTTGTTTGCGACAGGAGCGGCTTGGGGTTGTGCAATCGCAAGAGTGATTTCTGAGATCGTGGTCATTGATACCATGATTGACACAGGCAGACAGGTATATTATTGAGAGGTGTGGACTATCCTCTTTGTTAGAGATGCCCTGGTATATCATTAACCAGGGTTTATTGACAGCTTTGGCTGAGAGGTGGCATAGTGACACCAACACCTTTCATTTGGCGACCAGTGAGATCACAGTGACACCTGAGGATTGCTACCAGATTCTGCAGATTCTCATGGTAGGTGAACTTTTACCATACAAGCAGACTGAGGAGGGCGGGATAGAGGCTCTTCTTCAGATTCTATATGATGAGCATATTTGCGAGTATGAGATCCCATGGCAGGAGTTTATTGATTTGGGTTATGCTCCTCTACCATCAACACTAGCAGGATTCATAGGTGGCTTCTTATGTCCCGATCGTAGGTTGACGGGACTGGTAGTAGGATGGGGGTTGGTCTTGGAGGACATGGTGACACAGGGTCACCGATTTGCATGGGGGTCTACTATGTTGGCCCACTTATACAAGGATCTGCATCAGGTGGTTTACTTGGGATACAACAGTCTATCAGTGGGGGTCATGCTACTATAGGTATGGGCGTGGGAGCATATTTCCGCAGGTAGGCCACTTGCTAACAGAGATAGGCCAGTTGGTGGTGCATATGCGTTTGTATATAGAGGGATAGTTGTCCAGCATAAGCTGGGAAAACTGGAGCATTGGAGATGAGTGCTTGACGATATTGACACGGTCGTCTGAAAACCGTATATGGATTGCGAGGTGTGGGCAGAGGATGGGATGGAGATGCCCTATGTCTACATGTCTCAATTTCTAATAGGGCGGACGCCTTTTGTTATTGAGATATTTATGTACAGTCAAGTGTTGCAGCAGTATGGACGACAGCAAGGGATACCACAGGGAGCATGCTTGTATGCTCGACAGAGGCAGGATGTATCAAAGTGGGGACCCACTATTGATAGCATGGCGGTGGTTGAGGATTTATTTCACCTAACTAGCTAGATATGGGACTATGCCTATGGGATAGTGGATGCGGGAATGACCAATGAGTTCATCGCACTCTTTGCAGCTCATGTTGTGGCTAGGATATCGGATCCAGCAGAGATGATTCCCATTTTTTATGATGATGAGGATGAGCAGCCCGAGAGGCTAGGGAGATGGGGGGAGGAGGGAGACGAGTTGCATGAGGCAGGTGGGGATGGTGGAGGTGATGACAGTGGAGATGGTGGAGGAGGTGGCCGAGGTCAGTGTGGGGATAGGGGGAGAGGTTATCAGGGGAGGAGAGGGGATAGAGGTGGAGCTGGTGGTGACAAAGGAATATGGGTGGAGAGAGTTGTGTAGTGGGCTGTGGAGGATAGAGGGAGGGGAGGTTTGGCTATTAGAGTTGGTGGTGAGGGGAGGGTAGGAGAGGTGACAGCAGTTGTGGGAGGGACAGATGATTTTAGATGGCCGACCTAGAGGAGGAGGTCAGATGTTTTACCCCCACCAGCGTCGAGGACAGGGAGAGGGACAGGGGGTACCACTACATAGGTACCCCTCCAGATTCAAATTCCTACTCACTGAGAGGATGCTCAAATTAGGTCCTTACAGTTGTCAGTGTAGCATCTGCAGACACAGCTACTAGCACATTAGTGATAGTTCACATAGCTAACTACTAAGTGAGATATAGTTTTGGAGCAGTTAGGTCAAGCCCAGGCTCGAGCAGATAGTTTGGAGAGAGTAGCAGCGAGTGGCTCGATGAGAGACACCCTGAGCGAGTTAGCATATACAGTCAAGGAGGCTGAGTATTACTGATGACATTATGAGGATGCGGTGCCCAGGGAGTGAAAAGTTTCTAGTTTCACAGCAACGAGATCTAGTCGATCTAGGAAGACAAGGTCGAGGACAGAGAGAAGAGGTGTGACAAGGCCTACTCATTAGGATCCACCTGAGGATCCTGGTGTTGGGACATCTGCTATGAGAGCATCACCCTCAGGAGATAGTCATACCTGAGAGACGTTCTCTCTTTTGTATTTTGATCCTTTTGTTGTATTATGGGGTAGACATGACATATTTTATACTTGATCATTTTTGAGATATATATTCGACACCATTTGCTTTGATCCTCATGTGATGTGTTTCATGGATGATGCTTTCTATATGATTTTGATTCTTTTACGATGGTGACACAATGTTTAGATAGATGTATGTGATTTGATATTTGATGGATGATGGATGATGTATGGTATGTATCATGAAAATGAGATGTATCTTGAAAATGAGGTGTACGATATGTATAATGATGTGCAACTAATTGTAAAATGATATGCAACTAATTGATCAAACCTCATTCTACATTTTGTCATTCCTATATAGTCACATGTTTTGCTTTCTTTTGTGGTTATCATCATTGAGCATTGATTTGTTGGGATATGTTGAAAATTCATACAAGCATAATGGTATAAAGAACCATAATGACCTAAGAAAAAAATTACATGATTTTTGATTTTGCAAGATGGCACAAGCGTCGAGGTATAATTGAACCAAGATGACCTGAGTGCAGCTTGCATATAAAAAGACAAGATTAAACCATTTGTATGCACAAAGTGGAATCATGTCTTCAGTGATATGCTTTGAATCACATCTTGAGACAAGTATTTACATAGTACAAGTGATCGCCTCACAGACATAAAACAAAAAAATATTGGAGTCTCCATGACTTTCTCTAGCTCAATGCATTGTTGAGAAAATGTAGAGGATCCAATAGTTCAAAAAAAGTTCAAGTGAAAAATAGTCAAAACTTCATGCCAGATGCAAACATTTGATACTTCAGAAAATCATCCATCATGTATTGTGAACCATTTTAAGTGATCAATGTTTGTTCTCATGATTGTTGATTTGTTGTTGGATAGGATGCTTTGAGTCTGGTGCAAGTTTTGATTTAGGATGAAATTTTGATGAATGTTGCCCCTAGCTAAAGTTACCTCCTGATGCAGGTATATAGAGTGATTACCAAGCCATGGTGGGATATGATAAAATGATATTTGGATAAACCAAAATAGTGACTATGCTAAGTATGTCCTGAATAATGCTATTTTGATAAAGTGTTGGGCGATGGCTGGTAATGCTTGTTTGTGGATATAAAAAGTTTGAGAGTATAGATAGAAAGAGGAGCTATCTTCTCACAATAGCGTCTGTTGGTAGGTTTTCACCAATTATTTTTATTGTACCTTTTTATTTGCTTTTTCTGATTTTTTTGATTTTTTTGATGGTTTTTTATTTTTTGACTTTTCCGTGCATTAGACTGCTCAGGTGTAGTATTTCTTCAAATGGATGTTATTAGTTGGTTCATCAAGCACATCTCCTTTTGAAGTTGTTAGCTGATAAGCACCTGATCCATAGGCTAATAAGACAACATAGGGACCTAACCAGTTAGGTTCAAAATTCCCTTTCTTTTCCCAATCCCGTTGATTTCTAGAATTTTCTTTGAGTACTAGATCACCAATTTTACAAATCCGAGGGATGACTTTGTGATTTTATCTTCGGCACATGTGTTTCTGATATGCTTTGAGGTGAGTGTAGGCATGTTGTCATTTTTCATCTAGAATTTCTAGCTCTTGTAGTCGGTTGACTCGATACTCTTCATCTAGAATGAGGCCTTTCAAAGATACTCTGATCCATACACCAATGAATATGGCATAGCTCCTGTAGGTGTGCGGATGCTAGTTCTGTATGCCCAAAGTGTTGGATTGAGTTGCACGTGCCAATCTTTGTCTATGTCATTTACTATTTTCTTGAGGATTTTGAATATGGTTTTCTTGGATGCCTCAGCTTTACCATTCTCCTATGGGTAGTAAGGTGTAGAGAAACGATGTTGGATCTTGAACCGTTCACATAGTTCTCGCACCTCCTACTTTTTTAAAGGTCGTCCATTATCTATGATGATGGAACTTGGAATGTCATATCTACAGATCATATAATTAAGAATGAAAGAAGAAACTTGTTTTCCAGTTACTGTGGTCATGGGAACTGCCTCAATACATTTGGTAAAATATTTTGTTGCAGTGATAATGAACTTATGTCCATTTGAAGATGAAGGGTGTATTTTACCCACTAAGTCTAGTCCCCACTAGCAAAAAGTCCATGATGTTGTGAATGGTTGCAGTTCCTATGCTGGTGCATGTATAAGATTGCCATGGATTTGGCATTTAGGACATTTCTTTGCAAAATGATAAGAGTTTGGTGCAGGAGCACCTAGTTCAGTAAAACTCCCTTTTTTAGTATTTAATGCTTTTATGTTTGTAATGTCTTGTGTTAGGTTGTTAATTTTGTTTTTGGTTTTTTTGTGTCATTTTTAGTGGTTTTGATCTCATTTTGGGCTCTAGAGATCAAGTTTTGCCTTTCAGGCTTTGAGTTGACAATTTTTGGCAAAAATGTGCAAAATTGCCAAAAAGGTCTTCTAATGCTTTCCAAAGCATTGGAACATGTTAGATAAGTGTTTTTAGGCATATGAAAGTTTTTTAGACAATTTTATAAGGCTAGGTTGTCTAAAATGCATCTTGGAGCAAGAAATGTTGTCATTTGGCCTGAAAAGTTGTAAAAGTTGTCATCTTTTTTACTTTTCTTGCAAGATGGAGTTATGGAAGCCTCATGTCCATTCTAAGGCTTGATAAAAAATTGGAAAAACTATAAAATGCATCCCTTTGCCTTGGAAAGGGTTGGTGATTGTATATGAAAGAGATTTTGAATAAAATCATGGAATTTTGGCTCTTATGACTGTTTTTCCTCTCCTTGATGTAACAGTTTGTACTATACCTTCTTAGTCCATATTGTACCTTTGAGAGGTGTGCACAATGGTTGTATGATTATTTCCAATTGATTTGTTGTATTGGTTTCCTTTGTAAATTGGTTTGTACAAAAATATTTGTAAACTGTGTGCTCGTTGCCCTGTCAAGGGTTCGAAGGTTTGAAATGTCACCACTTGACTAATCTAGGTCTGGGATCCCACATAATGGATTTAGTCAAGTTTTCCATCATGTATATACTGTACGTATTCTCTATTTTGTGCCAAAAGTGTGTTTGGAAGAAGAACTTGAGTGAGTACTAGGCAAGTGTTGATTGCTTGGCTAGTAACATGAACAAAAACTCAAGATTTGCACCCAAAAGCAATTTGGAGTGAACAAATGAATGTGGAAAAGGTTTGGAAATGTGACCAAGGTTTTTTGGCATCATCTTGAAGTGTTAGAATAAGCTTGTTCCATTTAATCATTCTAATTTTGTAAACAAAACAGTGAGTTCACTGTTTTTGTGAATTATACTTGTCAAATGCTCATGGTATGCTTTAAAGGCATAATCCAAGCCTTGTATTGAAGAAGGCAATGTAATAGGGAAGTTGATTAGTGTTTTTCAGACCTCCTTGAGGTATAATTTCAGATCAAACACCTTGTGATGCAGGCCCAAAGATGGAGCAGCAGATATGACTAGTAAAGGGACAGTTTTGATTGTCACAGTGAGAATTTGACTGATTTCTCACTTGTTTGCCAAGTGTTTAGAAAAATTCTTGCAAGGCACAGGAAGGGGTAACATTTTGAAGACATTTCCAAGGTCTTGTGAAGATCTAGGTACTTGCAGAAGAGCATAAGAATGCAAACCCAGAGACTTCATCTCAAAACCCTCCAAAACCCTACTTTTAAGCCCAATTTTGTGGACAGTCCTCATATCGCAATGACAAAGGCCAAAACCATGAAAATATGTTAGGAAATACCTCTAAACCATCAAAAAAGTCAACTTTGTGGAATTTTTTGTCCATCGTTTAGCAAAATAAGCAAAAAAGTGTCAATTAGGCCTCCACAACTAGTAGCCCTTTTTGGTTGCATAACACACAAATGACAGTTTTGGTCAAAATGTTCAAAGCCGATTGTAAGGAGGAGTTGGGGGCTTGTGAAACCTTAGGAAAACAATCCTAAATAGTAAGACAAATGACAAGTGGAACCTTGGATAGTCTATAGCCCCTTTAGAAGTTTTAGATCCTTGGTTGCCTAGCTGAGTAAGCCAAGGCTATGTGCCTTAAACTAAAATTTGAGCATCAAAGATGGAACAAAACCTTACTACCCTTACTTTTCCATTCAAAATACTCCTAAAGCACTTTTAAATAGAGGGTTGAATGCCAAAGACCAGAGATTGAGGGTGTGTAGATGGGTGGAGTGAGTAATGTGAGCAGATTTGAGAATGGGAGTGAGCCTTCACCAAAAGGGGAGTGTGTTAGGGAAGTGATACATGAGATGCTCGATACTATAACCACAAGAAGGATTTTATAAACATATATAGCAGACTCAACAAGTTTTTGGGTAACAAATTGAACCTCTTGAGCAAATTGGCTTTTTGAGCACTTTCAGGACAATCTCCCTATCATAGTGGTATTAGAACCAACAAAAGATTCAGGAGAAAAGGAACATTAGGAAAACATGGTGACTAATGAAAAATTATCTAAGAAGGTTGAAGAAAAATAAGAGGAAAATAGGGCACTCAGAGAAAGGTTGGAACAATTAGCAATGAAACTAGCTGAAGTAGAAGTCAAAATTGAGGGGGTCCATGATAAGGGTAAAATGGTGGCCATAGAAGATGAGGTCCCAATACCTAACCCTGTCATTGAGAAAGAACCATTCTTGAAAGCCTTGAGAGATATGAGTGGTAATATGTTAGAAGGAGTGGCCCTTTTCAGTGGAAAGATGGATCCAGATGCTCTAATAGAGTGGATTGAAGGTCTAGAGAACCATTTTGAGTGTGATGGAATAACTGAAGCACAAAAGGTTAAGGTGGCAAAATCAAGGCTGAGAGGGGCAGCCTTAACTTGGTGGAAGTTCATCCAAGAGGAAAGGGTGAAAGAAGTTAAGAAACCAATAGCCACATGGAAAGCAATGGTAGCCAAAATCAAAGAGACCTACCTTCCTGAAGACTATGAAATACAACTTCACAAGAAAAGACAAAACTTGAGACAAAAAGACCTAGATGTTAGTAGATACACTAAGGAGTTTCAAAAATTGTGCATGAGATCTAGAGTAGTAGAGGATGAGAGCATAAAAGTGGCAAGGTACTTGAATGGGTTGAGGTGGAACATCCAGGAAGAGATGAGCTTGTTATGCCCACAAACAATACACAAGTGTTATCAATTGGCACTTAAAGTGGAAGAGAAAGGTAGGAGAAAGCAAGAACAAAACAATAGAGGAAGAGGTAGGGGAAGAGATGGTAGAGGCCATAGAGAAATTTTTTGGGGGAAGGAGCATAGATCAACGATCCCAGGGAGAGTCTAAACTTATTGAGCAAAGTGGGGATTCTCAGAGCAAACCCAACTATAGGGGTAGGGGATCAAGCAACCCGAGTAGGGGTAGATCTAATGGACCAGTGAGAGGGTGCTACTTCTCAACCATGAAGTGCTATAACTGCGAAAAGTTGGGCCACCCTTCCTATAGATGCCCAGAGAAGCCTAGTTCATCCTATGGTGGTGAAAAGAGGGTAAACTATGTTCAGGAAGATGGAGGAAATACCAAAACTTCAGCATTTAACAACCTAGCTTCAGAGGATGGTGAGAGTTTAATGGTCAAGAGAGTGTTAATGAAGAAGCCACATAGTACAAAGGCCTCACAAAGAAGAGCATTGTTCAGAATTAAGTGTAAAATCATGGGAAAGGTGTGTAAGGTGATCATAGATTCAGGATCCATAGACATCATCATATCAGAGGAAGCATTAAGAAAATTGAAACTACCTAGGATACAACACAAGGAGCCATACAAAGTCACATGGTTGAATAAGGGACAACATGTGTTAGTAAATGAGCAAGCCTTGGTAGATTTCCACATAGGTGGATATGTAGATAGGATCCTATGTGACATCCTTCCTATGGACGCTTGCCACCTACTATTGGGTAGACCGTGGTAGTTTGATAGAAAAGAACACCATGATGGGGAGAAAAACTCCTATTCATTTCAAAAAAATGGAGCAACCTATCAGATTCAATTCCTCATTGAAGAAGGAGAGAGCAACAACAAAGTACCTAACATCTTGTTAGTGAATGAGAAAGAGTTCATAAAAACACTAGAAGAGCATGAAGGAGTGGGATTTGCACTCATAGTGAAACCCAATGAAGAAAAGGTAGAAAAAAATGTTGAGATACCATATGAGGTGCAACAAATCTTAGATAACTTCAAAGACATAATCAGTGATGGTACACCTACAGCCTTACCACCTCCTAGAGCCATTAGCCATCAGATTGACTTCATACCTGGAGCCTCTTTGCCCAATAAGGCAGCCTATAAGATGACCCCTGAACAAAATAAAGAGGTAGCAAGATAAATACAAGAACTCTTGGACCAAGGGTTGATTAGGAAAAGCATTAGTCCTTGTGTAGTACCTACAGTGTTGGCACCTAAGAAGGGTGGAACATGGAGACTTTGTACAGATTCTAGAGCCATAAACAAGATCACCATCAGATACAGATTTCCCATACCCGGGATAGAGGAATTGATGGATTGTTTGGGGGGGTGCACAGTATTTCAGTAAGATGGATTTGAAGAGTGATTACCATCAGATAAGAATCAAAGAGGGGGATGAGTGGAAGACAACTTTCAAAAAAAATGAGGGTCTCTATAAGTGGCTTGTCATGCCTTTTGGACTCTATAATGCTCCTAGCACATTCATGAGACTCATGAATGAAGTTTTACATGATTTCATTAGCAAGTTTGTTGTTGTGTATTTAGATGATATTCTTATTTTTCAGCAAGACTAAGGAAGAGCATCTAAATCATTTAGCTATTGTTTTGAGAAAGTTATCTAATGAACAACTAACCATTAATCTAGAAAAATGTGATTTCATGCAGCAAGAATTGGTCTATCTTGGTTTTGTTGTGTCAGGAGGCAATCTGAAAATGGATCAATCTAAAGTTGCAGCAATAACTAGTTGACCAACTCCTAAGACAGCCAGTGATGTCAAAAGTTTCCATTGTTTGGCACAGTTTTATAGAAAGTTCATCAAGGGATTTAGCGAGATTTGTGCTCCAATGTAAAACACCATCAAAGGGGGTGTAAAGGTAAAATGTTAGTAGACAAATGCAGCCAATAAGGTGTTTGAGTTATTGAAAACTAAAGTAGCTACTCAACCAGTGCTCATTTTGCCTAGTTTTGATAAGCTTTTTACTATTGAATGTGATGCTAGTAATGTTGCTATTGGAGCTATTTTAAGTCAAGAAAATGGACTAGTTGCATTCTTTAGTGAGAATTTGAATGATGCAAAGAAAAAGTAGTCTTCCTATGATTTAGAACTCTATGCATTAGTACAAGCACTTAGCAAATGGAGACACTATCTTCTTCCCAAGGAGTTTTTTGTATACACATATAATTAGGCACTCAGTTTCTTGAACTCACAGGATAAACTGAATCATAGGCATGTTAAATGGGTAGAATATTTACAAGCTAACACTTTTACTCTTAAGCATAAGAAGGGTCAGTTGAATAAAGTAGAAGATGCTTTGAGTAGAAGGTTGTTAACTATTCATGAGATTCAAGTTCAGAGCATTGGTATTGATAGTTTCAAAGACATGTATCCTACTGATGATGATTTTGCTGAAGCTTATAAAGTTTGTAAAGATTTTGAGAATAATTTCCATGGTGCATATGTTGATTTCACTTTGCAAGATGGTTTGTTATTCGGGGGTGGACAATTGTGTTTTCCAAAGGGTTCTATGAGAGAGAACCCCATTCAAGAGAAGCACAATGGGTGCTTAAGTGGATATTTGGGTCTCAACAAGACCTTAGAGCTCGTTCAAAGGTTCTATTATTGTCCTAAGATGCAGAGAGACATCAGGAGGTATGTTGAGCAATGCTTGGTATGTCAGAAAGCAAAAGATAATTCCTCTAATGCTAGTTTATATCAGCCTCTTCCCATTCCACATAGGCCTTGGGATTGCATTAGTATGGATTTTGTGGTAGGATTACCTAGAATGCAAGCAAGATTTGATAACATCTTTGTAGTAGTTGACATATTTAGCAAAATGGCTCACTTTATTCCTTGTAAGACAACACATGATGCAAGTCATATTGCTTATTTTTTTTTCAAAGAAGTTGTTAGAATTCATGGTTTGCCTACTAGCATTGTTTCAGATAGGGATGTTAAGTTTCTTGGTCATTTCTAGAACACATTGTGGAAGAGATTGGGTACTAATCTCTCTTTTGGTTCAGCTTATCATCCACAAACTGATGGACAAACTGAAGTTGTGAACAGGTCTCTTGCGAACATGCTTAGGTGCTTGACAAAGGAATATGGGCAGAGTTGGGATCAGCTCATTCATCAAGCAGAATATGCCTACAATGACAGTCTTAACCGGTCTACAGGTAAAAGTCCATTTGAAGTTGTTTATGGTATGCATCCAAGGGGTATAATGGAGTTGAGAGATATCACCAACTTATAGTATAAGAGTGAAACAATAGATGAAATGGCTCAATCCATGAAGGAGGTTCATGAGCAAGTGAGACAAGCTCTCCAAGATACCTCCCAAAAAGTGAAGGCAAGAGTGGATGCTACAAAGAGAGATGTTCAGTTCTTCATAGGTGATTATGTGATGGTTCATTTGAACAAGGCAAGGCTACCAAAGGGAGTTCCAAGCAAACTTCAAATGAGGAGAATAGGCCCTTGCAAAATCTTGGCTAAGTATGAGTCAAATACTTATAAAGTTGATTTGCCTATTGATGTTTCTTTATCTCCCATTTTTAATGTTGTAGATCTGATTGATTTCAAAGGAAATCCACCTAAGGAGATTCAAAGAGTTTTAGATGTTTCCAAATCCCTTTCTGATCTATCTCTCCCTTCTCTTTCTTTTCCCCAAGCAAAACATGTTCTAGACTCCAGGATTCTCCAAAAGACAAGGAATCACACCTACATGGAGCATTTCATCAAATGGAAGGATCATCCTATCTCAAAGGCCACATGGATACATGAAGCTGACTTTCAGAAATTTGGCATACCTTCCTCTTTTTCTACCTCAAGGAGTCACATGACTTATTTGTTTTTGGGGGAGTATGGTGCAGGAGCATCTAGTTGAGTAAAACTCCCATTTTTTAGTATATAATGATTTTATGTTTGTAATGTCTTGTGTTAGGTTTTTAATGTTGTTTTAGGTTTTTTTGTGTCATTTTTAGTGGTTTTGATCTCATTTTGGGCTCTAGAGATCAAGTTTTGCCTTTCAGGCTTTGAGTTGACAATTTTCGGCAAAAATGTGCAAAATTGCCAAAAAGGTCTTCTAATGCTTTCCAAACCATTGGAACATGTTAGATAAGTATTTTTAGGCATATGAAAGTTGTTTATACAATTTTATAAGGTTAAGTTGTCTAAAATGCATCTTGGAGCAAGAAATGTTGTCATTTGGCCTGAAAAGTTGTAAAAGTTGTCATCTTTTTTACTTTTCTTGCAAGATGGAGTTATGGAAGCATCATGTCCATAATAAGGCTTGATAAAAAACTGGAAAAACTATAAAAGTCCTCCCTTTTCCTTGGAAAGGTTTGGTGATTGTATAAGCAAGAGCTTTTGAATAAAATCATGGAATTTTGGCTTTTATGATTGTTTTTCCTCTCCTCTATATAACAGTCTATACTGTACCTTCTTAGTCTATACTCTACCTTTGGGAGGTGTGCACAAAATTTGTATGATACTTTCCAGTTGCTTTTTTGTATTGGTTTCCTTTGTAAATTGGTTTGTACAAAAATATTTGTAAACTGTGTGCTCGCTGCCCTGTCAAGAGTTTGAAGGTTTAAAATGTCACCACTTCACTAATCCAGGTCTAGGATCCCACATAATGGATTTAGTCAAGTTGGCTAGCATGTATATACTATACATATTCTCTATTTTGTGCCAAAAGTGTGGTTGGAAGAAGAACTTGAGTAAATACTAGGCAAGTGTTGATTGCTTGGCTAGTAACATGAATAGAAACTCAAGATTTGCACCCAAAAGAAATATGGAGTGAACAAATAAATGTGGCAAAGGTCTGGACATGTGACCAAGGTTGTTTGGAATCATATTGAAGTGTTAGAATAAGCTTGTTACATTTAATCATTCTTATTTTGTAAACAAAATAGTGAGTTCACTGATTTTGTGAATTATACTTGTCAAATGCTCATGGAATGCTTTAAAGGCATAATCCAAGCCTTGTATTGAAGAAGAAAATGTAAAAGGGAAGTTGATTAGTGTTTTTCAGACCTCCTTGAGGTATAATTTTAGATCAAATACCTTGTGATGCACGCCCAAACATGGAGCAGTAGATATGACTGGTACAGGGACAATTTTGACTGTCATAGTGAGAATTTGACTGATTTTTCACTTGTTTGCCAAGTGTTTGGCAAAATTCTTGCAAGGCAGAGGTAGGGGTAACATTTTGAAGATGTTTGAAAGGTCTTGTGAAGATCTAGGCACTTGCAGAAGAGCATAAGAATGCAAACCCAGAGACCTCATCTCAAAACCCTCCAAAACCCTACTTTTAAGCCCAATTTTATGGATAGTCCTCATATCGCAATGACAAAGGCCTAAACCATGAAAATATGTTATAAAATACCTCTAAACCATCAACCAAGTCAACTTTGTGGAAGGTTTTGTCCATTGTTTAGCAGAATAAGAAAAAAAGTGCCAATTACGCCTCCACGGCTAGTAGCCCTTTTTGGTTGCATAACACACAAATGACAATTTTGCTCAAAATGCTCAAACTCGATTGTAAGGAAGAGTTGGGGGATTTTGAAACCTTAGGAGAAAAATCCTAAATAGTGAGACAAATTCCAAATGGAACCTTGGATAGTGTGTAGCCCCTTTAGAAGTTTTGGATCCTTGGTTGCCTAGCTGAGGAAGCCAAGGCTATGTGCTTTAAAGTAAAATTTGAGCATCAAAACTGGAACAAAACCTTACTACCCTTACTTGTCCATGCAAAATAATCCTAAATCACTCTGAAATAGAGGGTTGAATGCCAAATACCAGTGATTGAGGATGTGTAGATGGGTGGAGTGAGTAATGTGAGCAGATTTGAGCATGGGAGTGAGCCTTCACCAAAAGGGGAGTGTGTTAGGGAAGTGATACATGAGATGCTTGTTACTATAACCACAAGAAGGATTTTATAAACACATACAGTAGACTCAACAAGTTTTTGGGTAACAAATTGAACCTCTTGAACAAATCGGCTTTTTGATCACTTTCTGGACAATCTCCCTATCAGAGTTATTTTCCATTATCGGCCAATAATATCCCATTCATAGAAGTTTTTTAGCAAGAGTAGGACCACTTGAATGTATGCCACATATACCTTCATGAATCTCTTATAAAGTAGAGTTAGATTAATTACGATCAAGGCAATGGAGAAGAGTACCATCTAGACCTTGATGGTATAGAGTATCAGCAGTGAGAGTATAATGGGCGGCTTGCCGAATAAAGTTATGTTTTTGGTTTCAAGATAGGTCAATAGATGGGGTACTTTTTTTGAAATAGTCATATATTGGTCCATATAATAGAGAGTCAGAACCATTTAAGGCATAGATGACATGACATGCAGAATGGTCATAGGCTGGGGAGAACAGTTGCTCTACCAGAAACTCTTAACGACTCTGTTGTTCTGGAATTTGTAGTAGTGAAGCGATAGTAGCCATTGCATCAGTTTCTCTATTGTCAAACCTTGGTATTCACTCGAAGATGATGTGTACAAAATATTGTTTGAAATCATCCACCATTCGTTTGTATGGTAGCAACTTGTCATCTTTCGTTTGATAGTCATTGTTGATATGATTGATGACTAGTTGTGAGTCTCTGTAGACTTTTAATTTTGTGATTCTTCATTCCACGGCCATTTTGATCCCTGTAAACAGTGCCTCATATTCAGCAATGTTATTTATGCACAGAAACATAAGCTTATATGATCTTGGGATGGTGTGTCCGTCAGGAGTGATGAACAGAATGCCAGCACCTAAGCCATGTTGAGTGTAGGATCCATCAAAGTATAGGGTCCATTGCTAGGTGGAAATAGTAAGAACATCCCTATCTATAAATTCAATCTCCATTAGTTGTTTATCCATTAATGGTGCATTGGCAAATTGATCTACAATTACTTGTCCTTTGATAGCTCGTCACTCTATGTAGTGGATATCAAATTCACTGAGAATCATTACCCATTTAGCCAATCTGCTAGTGAGAGCTTCTTTGCTGAGTAAGTATTTTAGAGGATCATTTTTTGCTACGAGCTTGATTGTATGCATTAGCATGTAGTGTCGTAACTTTTGAGAAGCAAATGCCACTGTTAGACAAGCCTTCTCAATGAATGTATAATTGAGCTCATATCCATTTAAATTTAAACTGATGTAATAGATAGCTTGTTCTTTCCCTTCTTGATTTTCTTATGCTAACAATGCCCCCAATAATATGTATGTTGTTGATATGTATAGAATAAGTGGCTTCCCTTCTATGGGTGGTACTAGAACTGGCAGGTTCATTAGATATTGCTTGATTTGGTAGAATGATTCTACACATTTGGCCTCCCATCTAAATGGTACATTCTTATGTAGAAAATGATTGAATGGTAGACTTTTATCAGCTAATTGAGCAATGAAAAACCTGATTAACTAGAGTCATCCTTGCAAGGATCTGAGTTGACTGATGTTCTTAGGTGGTGGAATCTCCATGATGGCTTATACTTTTGCCGGATAGACTTCAATGCCCTTTTCTAAGACTATGTAGCCTAATAACTTGCCTGATGTAACCCCAAAGACACACTTCTTAGGATTGAACCTGACTTGAAAGTTTTCCAATCTGTCAAAAATCTTTTCTAAGATGTTGAGATATTCTGCTCGGGTAAATGATTTAGCTAGTAAATCATCCACATAGTCCTCCATGAAGGTATGCATCATGTCATGAAAAATTGTTGTCATTGCGCATTGATAAGTTGCCCCAGCATTCTTTAAGCCAAACGACATGACATTCCAACGGTATGTTCCCCAAGGGTAGGTAAATGTTGTTTTATCTTAATCCTCTGGAGCTATGTTGATTTTATTATAGCCAGAAAAACCATCCATTAGTGATAGCATTTCATGGCCTGCTGTGAGGTCTATAATTATGTCGATATTGGGCAAAGGAAAGTCATCCTTTGGATAGGCTTTGTTGACATCTCTAAAATAAGTGCATATCCTTATGCTGCCATCTGGTTTTAAAACTGGCACAATGTTGGAAATTCATTCAGCATAGTCGATAGGTCAAATAAATCCGACATCTAATAGTTTCTTTAGCTCAACTTTGACCATGAGTGCTACATGTCGATTCATCTTTCTCAACTTTTGCTTAATGGGCTTGGCTCCTGGAGTAATGGACAAGTAATGCATGATTAATTGTGTATCAATCCTAGGCATATCTGCATAGGACCAAGCAAAATTGATTTGCTTTGCTTTGAAAAATTGGATAAACTCTGATGTTTCTTCCTCTGTCAGAGATTCTGTTAGATGTATGTTTTTGGCTATTTCTGTTGTACCAATGTTGATTGACTGAGTAGGTTCAATCAATATGGGTGATCGCTCCTGATAATGTCCAAGTAGAGTGTCAAGTCTCCCATCTTTGGGTGCCTTAAAAAGGTTTTCACGTGTAGATGCATCCTTTAGTTTTACTTTTTTATGATCTAGTGCTACCATTGACTGGTTCTTAGCAATATATCCTTGATTTTGTTCATTTATGTGACTGAGAGACTTGGCACTCCCCTGATTGCAGATGGTGTTACTTTGTTCACTGGTAGAGTCTATTTCTGGGTTGATGGTACACAAGTAACGGATAATGGAATCATCATTTGGGAAAATTGCCATGTCATGATTTTTTGGTTCGTCCCAGTCTATGAGGTCAAGAAAGATAAGTGGTAAAGAGTCATTGGGTGGGTCAAGTTCAGCTGTTCTAAGCATTAGGATGGAGGTATCATCGTGATTGGCTGGGATATTAAATAAATGATTTTGTCAAGGTATTCGATGGTATCATCTTCCGTGTAAACTTGCTCGTAATGTCGCTGCTTGTTTTCCTTGGCATCATAGATATTCTATGGACCAAATTCAAGTAATCTAGGTTATGTGCCTTGTTCTTCTTGAGAAATGGGTGTATGACTATCATTTGCAGTAATATCCTCAGTAATATTGGAATAGTTGTCCCATTCATATTCATTTGAATCAGTTTCTGAGGTATTATCCCAAATACTAGCAGTGTTGTGGACTGGTATGTTGTAGGGTGAAAACAGGTCCTTGATGATTGATACGAGTGTGACAGATTTCTCTGATTTTGTATCAGATCCTACTTCTACTCTTTGCATTTGCTCATATATTGTCTCTCCTCAGGGAGTAATGATGTTATCAGGGAGTGATTCTTCTTTGTTTGAAACTGGTTCTTGAACATGATGTACTTTTGTACAAGGTGCTTCTGTCTTTTGATTGACTGATTTCTCTTGATGTTTCCTTTTTCCTGGTATTCACGTTCCTTGCGTATTGTTTCTGCTGATTCAAATAGTGCCTCCTGCTATGAGTCCTCCATGTATTTCTTCTTTGCCTTCCACTAAGGTTTTTGGTATTTTCTTGGTGTCTTCTTTGGTGGTACAGTGTGTTCATAGCCCAATCATTTTTTGTCTTTACAAAATTGTGAAGGAGGATCTAGTGGTTCTGTGATGCCTTCCTGATGCTTGTCGATAAGTCCTTTGCCATTATATCCCATTTGTTGCATGATCAAGTAGCCTTTTCCATACAGCTGTGTTGGTATAGCTACTTCCATAGTGGCTGCCATGTGTTCTTGCTCATCCTTATATAGCCAACTAAGGATGTCCTTTTCCTCTAATTCATGTGCTAGTGTGCCTAGTTGAATGAATTGCCATCAAACTTGGTGATGGGCTGCATTGATTGATGTGTTGATACTGAAGGTAACCCATGAGATTTAGGCGATGCTGGTAAGTTGGTTAGACACAGGGGTTCCAAAGAGTATTCTCCCATACCTTGTTCTTTGATTTTCATTTTCTGTTTGAAATCCATAGATAGCGATTTAGACTTTTCTTGCTGAAGATCTGGTACTGGAAAATTTTGTTTTTCTTTGTTATGTGGAACTAAACTATCTTGGGTTGCCGCATAGCATTACAATGTTGAAAAGGGTTATGATCTGCTGATATATAAATCTCCTATCCATTGTAGGGGAACTTAACACATTGGTGATAAGTAGAAGGTATTTCTTGCATTTCATGTATCCAAGGTTGACCCGATAAGAAATTATATGTGAGGTCTATGTCTAAGAGTTGGCACATAGTGTCCTTTTGAATTGGTCCCACTTGAATTAGCAACACCACTATTCCTTTGGGTGATCTTTCTTCATCATCATATGCTTTAATAGTGATCTTTTTGCATGGATCAATAGACTGCTCAGAGAAGCCTAATGTACGAATAAGTTTTAAGGTACATATATTGAGTCTAGCTTCTCCATCTATTAATATTCTTTTGACTTGATGTTTGTAGACCAAGACTTCAATGCGGAGTGGAGTATTGTATGGATGGCTCAATGAAATATTATCTTGTTCGAAAAAGGTGAGATTATGAGGCTCTATCATGTGAGCCACCATGGCTTGGAATTTGTCAGTATCCATATCTTGGGGTACATTTGTTTCCAATAGTGCTTGTTCCAAGATGTCTTTATGCTTTTGTGAAAGTTTAGGCAACTCAAGTATAGATATTTGAGCAGGAGTTTTGCGTAGCTGACTGATTAGGTCATATTGAATCTTGCATATGGTGTTTGCTGCTATCGTATGTCTCTTCAAGACATATTTTTGAGCTATAATGGTTACATTGATGGATTCATGTTCGCATTTGTCCCTGGTTGTAATGACATTTACTTGATTGTCCTGAACTGATATATGATTGATGGTGTTGTTGTATATGTGATTGATATGAGCTCCACGTGTATCATCTGAGGTTGAAGCTCCATCCTTGTTGAGGTTTGGAAGAGGACTATTAAATCGCCTCTATCAATCATGTCTTGAACAATGTTTTTCAGTCTCATGTAATCATTTGTTTCATGTCCTTTGTTTCAATGAAAATCACAAAAGTGTGAGTCATTCTACCAGGGTGGTTTGATTTTTGGTTCAAATTTGTTGATTGCTGGTAAGGAGATAATTTAATTTGCCAGGAGTTCCCTAAATGCTGACTCCAATGATTGCGCTAATGGTGTGTAGATGCATTTTGTAAAGTTGTTGGTGTTACCTCGCGAGTTTGTATTAGGTCCTCGATTGGTGTTATTAAGATGATCTTGATTGGTAGTTGGTCCATAAGTGTTAGTACCTTGGTTAGCACCTTTTTTATTCTTGGTAGCCTGAGGATTACCTGATAAAGCTAACACCAGTTGCTTGGATTTCACATCATTAGTTTCATTTCCTCCATCATTTCCAGTGTTTTTGTTTTTGGTCCAAAACTTGGATTTGTCTAAGCTGTTGTTGTTTTGGTTATTGTAATTAGAGTTGGATGAATTTATGAATTTGTCCATTCTTTGAAAAATTTCAATGTTCCTTTCTTGACACATGGCTCCTCTACTTGGATGTCATTTTCAATCAATTTAGCAAAAGATTGTATGCATTGGAGTTTGAGTATGTAACTCATCTCGCTATTTAAGTTGTTGATGAAATTTTGCATCTTTTCCTTTTCAGGCACACTCGAGGATACCTTGAGACCATTCGTCGCCAACATTGAAGGAATACCATGAATGTTTCATTGTTTTTCTATTTGGTATTGCAGACATCTAGCATGGTGATGGCATGTTGAATATTTTAGGAATATTGAGTTATGAATTTTTTGACTAACTCATCAAAGGATCTGACAGGAGGTGTGATTTTAGATAACCATTCCATTGTTTGCCCTCTCAAGCTTCTTGGAAATAATCTCATTAAATAAGTGTCATCATGGGAAAATTCTAGACTCATGGTACAAAATTCCCGGACATGATCATGAGGATCACTTTTCCCATCATATTTGTCAAATTTGGGAATGTTTGAATTTGGGGGAAAAGGCACCATGTTTAACCTTCTGTCAAAAGGATAAGGACAAATTTCATTCAAGGAATACCGTACTATTGATCCCTATTGCATGTCTTGCATCTGTTTTTGTAGAATTTGAATTTGTTGTGTAAGAGAAACCAAGGGTGCATTCATTTGCTGAGGGAAGATTTATTCCCTCACGTTGTTTCTAGTTTGGAATGGCATGTGTAGCGAGATGTTTTTCTCAGGGATGTTTTGCTCGGGTAAATTCTGCTCAGGTATGTTTTGTTCAAGGTCACATGCTTCCTCCTCTCTTTGTCGTTCTTGATAAGCATAATGTTGAGACCTTGTTCTAAATATGTCAATATCAAAGTCTTCAGGAAGTTTAACTCCTTTGCTTGTGAGCATGAGTAGGTATTTTTCTTGGTTAGTTTCCATGAGTTTTTCTACAAGTTTTTGAAATGAAGCACTTTCTAGACACTCTTAGAGGAGTTCCTCAGAAATTTTGGTGTCTTCTAGATTTGGATATTCGAAAGGATTTGATAATCTTTGACCCATGTTGGACTCTGGTTGTGGTTCGCTTTGTTTGTTTTGTTGAGAGTGAGTAACAACAGACATCTAGTGGAAACTTTCTGTGAAAAAGGGAATGAACCCCTCTACGGTGTTTTTCTTTGGGGTTGGTGATTCAAATTGAGGTATATTATAAGTGATGCACACTTCGGGGAAGAAAGTTGGATTGATCTTTCCTCCCTA
Source organism: Cryptomeria japonica (assembly GCF_030272615.1). NCBI lineage: Eukaryota > Viridiplantae > Streptophyta > Pinopsida > Cupressales > Cupressaceae > Cryptomeria > Cryptomeria japonica. Next base: position 234,472,438 of record NC_081408.1, on the reverse strand, counting down.
ATTTAGACGTTGACTGAATGCTGATTTTTGACAAAATGCTCTACTCCTCAATGGTTCCTTGTTAAATTCATTTTTTTTGTCTTGAAGATACAAGCGCATATGACAAAGGAATGTTCGATGAGATTTGAAGAGTTGGCGATTGATGTATAAAAATTTATTCCATTTGGCAAGTTTCAGAGAACTAGGTTGTTGTTTCCTCAACTTAGTGTTATGATAAATACTCTTTCTTCTCAAAATATGAAGATTAGTCATGCACAAGTGATCAATGGTTTCCTCTGATTTGTTTTTGGATTCAAGATATCTTGTTTGGAAACTTAAGTTTTACTTTATCAAATGAAGGTTTAAATGCCCCCTCATGACAAAGAACGTCAAATGATATGGGATAAGAGATTTCCCAATGTGGAAACTCGATTTGACAACTTTGAGTTTAAAACAAGTATGTTTTTGGATACAAATCTATTTGATTGAAGGACCTTTTGATACATGTGATGGTATTTCCTGATTTTGATAGGAGAGAAGTGTTTTATCTCTTGACTAGTTTTGGGATTTTGACAACTTCATTTAAGGAAAACTTGCTTTTGGAGTAGTTTTGATACTCTAATTTTCATTGCCTCTCTGATGGACCTCAAGCGAGAAAAAAGGGCTTCCTAAATGGTTTCCAAAATTTTCAAAAATGGTTTCTGTTTTTCCCTTGTTTTCTCAGTTTTGACTATGCGCTAAGCCAGAAACCCAATGCGCTATCAAATTTTCACAACTCGCTAGAAAATGATCTCCATGTGCTAAGTTGTCTTTTTGATGCACTAACTTCTTCTGTTTGATTTTGCTTTGGTTTGAAAGTTTATGCGCTGATGTACCCTATCAATGCGCTAGTGTTTGGCCTCAAAGGGCTAAGTTGTTGCTTGAACATGCTAGAATGTTTTCCAAAAGCGCTAAGGTTAAAACTATTTATTTAGGGATTGATTATGCGCTAAATTTTAGTACTAATGCGCTATGTTGAAGCTTGCACGTGCTAAAATGTGGTCCCAAAGCGCTAAGATCTTGCTCTTATGCGCTAAACTGCCCTGATAGTTTTGACTTGGTAGTTTTCAGTGATTTTTGAACTTTGTCTCAATGATGGTGGATGATTTTTTGAAGTAAAAAATGAAAGCACAACACAAAAGAGATAACCATCTTGCCTAGTCTAAACAATGAGTGTATGTTCTGCAAGGATTTGTTCAAATCCCCAGTGTTTTAAAAGGTTTGGATACAAAAAATACGATTCAATCAAACTCTTTATTCAAGGGTCATCCACAATACCATAGCTCACTAGTCTTGATACTCCATCATCTCAAACAGCCTTATCACCCCCTCGGGGGTGCCCCTTTTTTTGCCTTTTGCCAAAAATTAACTCAAAGTGAATTGCTTTGCAATTGATTAGTAGTTATCTTGGGAGATATATGGTGAGTAATCTTGGGGGTGGATTCTTTCCCACCCTTGCACTATGATACTGCAAATGTTTGGATACTGACTCGGCTCAAATTTTCTAATGCTAAAGTTCATAATCCGGCTTCCCGTTCGGCCGTCAGTGATAAACTCCCTCAAGAGGCTTCCCAACCTTTAGAACAAAGACTTTACATATTGTAAGGATACTAGGGGAAGGCTAATCATTGCGCGCAACTGTTGAAAAGGACTTTTGTCACTTTCCACTTTTGATTATAGTCAGTTGGAGCACTTGGCATCAAAGTCGTTCCCCACTTAGGTTATTCCCCTCACACCGGCCAAAGAATGGCTTTAACAATTTTTCAACTCCTAGGGAAGGAAGGCCTGCTAAAGGTTTTAATGCTTAAAAACACTGAAAGCATAAGAGTGGTTTGGCTTTTTGATCACCTAGTTAAGGGGAGGGCATATACCTTCCACTTTCGAAGCGAAGCACACAAGTGTTATTTTTAACCTTTTATTGCAATGATTTGGTCAAATATATATAGAGATATTGCTCCACAAAAACATGGTGTTCATTTTATTCCATCAAATCAATGGTTATCTGATCGAGAAAATGAAACTTGGTCAACAAAGCAAAACTTCAATTTTGGTCAACAAAATAAATTGACAAAGGGGAAGAACTTGCCTATTTAACTTTGAATAAACTGGACTAATGTGGTTCTTTGACCTTTCAACAATTTAAAAGTTGATCATTTTATACACCAAAGGATGGTGAGGTTCTTTTTAAAGCTCTTTTTGCAAAATGAAAGATTGTTTTGTCCTTTTTAGATGCCCAAATGAAAGTTTTTCTCCTAGGAAAGAAAGAAAGATTTTTTTTGTGGTTCTTTTTAAGTTCCCAAATAAGGTGTGAGTTCAATTTTTTACTTTAAACAAGAAATGAAAGAAATTTAAATTTTTAACTAACTCAGCTAAGTTAGTAAAAACTTTAAACTACTTTAAATCTAGCTTAAAAAAAAAGCTCCAACCTACAATTTAAATCATTAGTAACTTGCAAAACAAATAGTTTAATCACTTAGCAAAATGATGGCTTTGTGGACTTCCCCAAGTCTAACTTTTGTGTTCTCTATTAAAAATTAGTTTTTGTCTTTTGTCTATGATGCGCTACAGAATATGCTGTATGTGCTATAGAATGCCTCTGATGTTCTATCAGGAAGACCCTCCACACTAAACTATTTTACCAATGTGCTAGACTATTAAATTCCAGCACTAAAAGCTATAGGAAAAATTTTAAAAATTCTATGTGCTGGGAAAGGGTTTCTATGTGCTAGGAAATGAGTCTAACGTGCCAAAAAGTATACCGGATGATCTAATAAAAGTTCCTGATATGCCAATTCTTGTTTCCCACGTACTTGCAAAGTTGGTTAAATTCAAAAACCGATTTGATTAATGGGGTTATGCCCCACTGTGGGCACTAGAAATGTATGTGGGAAAAGTGGTTCAATGGAATCCAAAATGTGAAATTATCCAAAGACTTTCCCACACACCCATGGGACTCTTGGTGCAAATTATGGAGCCCTGAGGAATGGCTCAACTTCCCATGGAGTGTTCTATGGTTCTCTATCTCACAAGGTCCCTCAAGCCAATGCCTTTGCTCTCAGATCACTGAGAAAAGTGACATAGGGATGACGAATGCAAGAACGAGGGATGCTTTTGATCAAATTTAGTATGAATGCATCCTATTTATGCATGATTATACTAAATGAACTAAACTAGATGATAATATGACAAGGTTAGTAAAAATACTATCATAACATGATATAATAGCTATGTGATTTAATCTAGGATGATAGAAATACTCTAAAATGATTATTATATTTATTTCTATTACAAAAAGAGGCTAAATGCTTGTTAAAATTCAGTATAAATATGATGCTAAAGAATTGGATGATAGAAATGGAGAAATGAGAGCTCTATTTATAGGGAAAATGGGGCATTGGATGGTCAAAATTGAAGGATCTTATCAAGGGCTAGGATTGAAAGTTAATCAATCCATGTTTGCAATTCTCACCAATGAAATGGTGACAATTGTCAACATAAGACTGGTTGAGAGGAGATGAAAGAAGAATTAAATGCTTGAGAAGACATGAAGGTTACCCTAGAAGGTAAAGGTTAAGGTTAGGTTAGGGTTATCCATTGGATAAAGCTTTTACCCAAAGGATAAACTCTTGTGCAAGGTTTAAAGGGATAACCATGGTCAAAGCAAGGAATTCTTGATGAGACCCCTAGGTTAGATGAGGGTTGAGTTAGGAAAAAAGTCTCTAACCATGCCACTAAGGGTTAGTTAACCATTAATGGTTTGAAGACTTCGGGGACAAATTTGTAAGAGTCCTTCCAAATTTGGGAGTTTTCAACAAGTTAGCTTGTTGAAGGCATAAAGGCTTTAATGCCTTTGGAATACTTTACTCCAAATTTGAGAAGTGACCTCCTCAAATTTAGGGAAAGGGGATAATTGAAGGGTTTAGCTTAATTGATTAGGATTAGATAGGTTCTAGAAGAATTTAGGGAAAGGGTTAGGAGGAAAGTGGGAGATGTAGGAAAATGCAAGTGGGTGAGAACTAATATGATTTAATTAAAATAAATTGATTTATTTTAATTTGGTTGCAAGTTGGGGATTTAAATAAATTAGATTTATTTAATTGGGGTGAACTATTTAATTAAATGTGAATTTAATTAAAAGTGGAGAGAAGGGATTTAATTAAATAAAATGATTTATTCAATTAAATGATATAAAAGGCTTAAGTGAATTTAAATAAATAAATTGAATAATTTATTTAATTAAAATAGAGGAATGTGGGTGATTTAATTAAATTAGATTTAACTAAATAGAGGAATGAGAATAAAATGAGCAATAAATATTCATTTAGGAATATGGTCATTTTTATACATCTACATATACAATATACCCCGACTACTAGGATGTTAAAAGGGCTCATATGTGGTCCTAAGGGGTCATGCATATGTTCTAACACATGTGTGACCCCTTTAGGATCACATATGATCCCTTAGAACACAATGTGGTCCTAAAGGCTCGTCACACATGCACACGTTCTAACTCATGTGTTCAACCCCTTAGGACCATGTACATGTATGACCCCATAGGATCACATAGTGTCCTAAGGGGTCAGATGTTGTCCTAAGGGGTCACACATGTATATTAGAACACATGTACATATCCCCTTAAAATCCATGTCCTATTTTCAAATTCATTCCACTTTTAAGCCACATGTCCTATTTAGTTTGATCCCCTTTCTTGCCACATGTCCCAATTAGACCTACATCCCCAAGTTAAGCCATGTCCATGTATTATGGCATGATAGGTCCTATTATGGCATTGAATAGGATTTATAAATGATTCCATATTATATGGTAGATATATTAGGTCAAGCTGGGTTAGAAGGGGTATAAATTCAATACACTAAGTTAGGATGTTAAAAGGGCTCATATGTGGTCCTAAGGGGTCATGCATGTGTTATAACACATGCGTGACCCCTCAGGATCACATACGACCCCTTAGAACACAATGTGGTCCTAAAGGGTCATCACATATGCACGTGTTCTAGCTCATATGTTCAACCCCTTCTAGGACCATGTAAATGTGTATGACCCCATAGGATCACATAGTGTCCTAACGGGTCATATGTGGTTAAGGGATCACACATGTATATTAGAACACATGCATGACTCCCCTTAAGCCATGTCCTATTTTCAAATTCATTCCCCTTTTAAGCCACATGTCCTTTTTAGTTTAATCGCCGTTCTTGCAAAATCTCCCAATCAGGCCTGCATCCCCTTAAGCCATGTCCATATAATAGCATGAGTTAGAACGTGTGCATGTGTGATGGGCCTTTAGGACCAAATTGTGTTATAAGAGGTCATATGTGATTCTAATGGATCACGCATGTGTTAGAACACATGTTTGACCCCTTAGGACCACATATGAGCCCTTTTAGTATCCTAGTAGTTGGGTCATAGGGGGATATTGTATACACTACTAGGATGTTAAACTTGGGCTCATATATGGTCCTAAAGGGTCACACATGTTATCTAACACATGTGTGACCCCTTAGAACACAATGTGGTCCTAAAGGCCCATCACACATGCACGCATTCTAACTCATGTGTTCAACTGGGATTCTAGAACCATGTACATGTGTATCACCCCATAGGATCACATAGTGTCCTAAGGGGTCATATGTGGTCCTAAGGGGTCATGCATGTACATTAGAGCACATGTGTGTGTCGCCTTAAGCCATGTCCTATTTTCAAATTCATTCCCCTTTTAAGGCACATGTCCTATTTAGTTTGATCCCCTTTCTTGCCACATGTCCCACTTAGGCCTGCATCCTCTTAAGCCATGTCCATATTATAGCATGAGTTAGAATGTGTGCATGTGTGATTGGCCTTTAGGACCACATTGTGTTGTAAGGGGTCATATATGTAATCCTAAGGGGTCATGCATGTGTTAAAATACATGCGTGACCCCTTAGGACCACATATGAGCCCTTTTAATATCCTAGTAGTTGGGCTATATTGTATACACTACTAGGATGTTAAACTAGGGCTCATATGTAGTCCTAAGGGGTCACGCATGTGTTCTAACACATGTGTGACCCCTTAGGATCACATATTACCCCTTAGAACGCAATGTGGTTCTAAAGGGTCGTCACACATGCACGCATTCTAACTCATGCATTCAACCAGGCTTCTAGGACCATGTACATGTGTATGACCCCATAGGAGCACACAGTGTCCTAAGGGGTCATATTATATGGTCCTAAGGGGTCATGCATGTACATTAGAACACATGTGTGTCCCCTTAAGCCATGTCCTATTTTCAAATTCATTCCCTTTTTAAGCTACATATCCTATTTAGTTTGATCCCTTTTATTTCCACATGTCCAAATTAGGCTTGCATCCCCTTAAGCCATGTCCCAATTAAGATCACTAATGTTTAAAAAGGTTGAATAAGTGGTCCTAAGGGGTCACACATGTGTTAAAACACATGCGTCCAGACCCTTAGGACCACATATGTATGATGGTCGCTTAGGACACAATGTCACCTTTTTAAGATTATTATATAGAACATACCCCTTATGACCCAACTTGACCACATAAGATCTCACATTGTGTCCTAATTGTAGACCCATCCCCTTAAGACACATTTCTAGTATGTAATTAACTAATTACGACTGTACCCCTTTTAACATGTATTATTACGATCATACCTCTTAAGACACATGTGTGTCCTATTTAAAGTTTCTTCCCCTTAAGCCACATACATCCTAATTAGGCCTATCCCCTTAAGCCAATTGTCCTATTTCTATTTTGACCCCTTAAGACATGTGTCCTAGTTAGGTGAATCCCCTTAAGTCATGTGTCTTAAATGATTAATTACAAAAAATTTAGATGTTAAATTTGAAATTCCTATTCTGAGTACATGAAATTAACTAATTACGACCATACCCCTCTTAACATACTATTATGACAATACCCCTTTTAACGTGTACTAGTGTACACATGTACAACATGTACCCCTTATGACCACATATGACCACGTCACGTCCTAAGGGGTCGTATATGGCATAACAGGACCTATTGAATGACATATACTAAATAGAATAATAGGTGCTATTAACTATATGAAATGAGGTAATTACAATCAAATTAAATTTAATTATGACCGTCCCCTTAAGACACATGTAATTAGGACATGTGTCTTAAGGGGATGGTCATAATTATTTATTTAAAATGATCCCATTAAGCCACATGTGTGTCCTATTTAATGTTTCTTCCCCTTAAGGCACATGCATCCTAATTAGGCCTATCCCCTTAAGCCAATCCCCTTAACCCATGTGTCTTATGATTAATTACAAAATTTGTAGATGTTTTTATTTTCATGTACACATGTATGTATATATATGTACATTCTTGATCATTTATTTATCTGTAGAGCTTGTATGTATGTACATATGTAGATTGGACATGTTTTAAAATTATTTATAATTTATTCATGTTTTAGTTTCAAAAGTTAGTTTTTAAATTTTTATTTGATTCGTAATTAAATAAATATATATATGTAGAGCTCATATTACATACACATCATCATGGATGAGTTTGATATAGAAGGCAGCATTTTCCATCGAAGATGCAAAACATTATTGATGCAATTAGGTCTATAGATGCGGATCTTGATTGACATCGAGCATGGAGATAGGAGAGACATCGATTTTATTCTGATGGGCTCTCCTATAGGGATATTTTGGACTTAAAATAGACAAAGCTCACTTAGTGCCATATTTTTGAAACCCCATCATAGGTGAACCCATTCCACCAAACAAATTCCACATATCCATGGGTTGGTGTACACATTGGGACATGGTCGATAATTTTTGGGATCGGTGGCAGATGGTATTTGACTCCCCACCACATGCCAACTTAGAGTGCCCTTTATACCTTTTGAGAAAATTATATGCAGAGTTTGTTTTGGGTTTAAAGCCCAATTATTTTGATATTAGAGCATTCTAGGGTGTTAGTGGTGACATGCCACAAGATAGGTTGGGGGCACGTATTGACCCCAACAAACGTGCCCAACGCCAGGCCATTGTGCCTCCTATGCTTGTTATACCTATGAATGTTCATCAGTGTTTTGTTATCTCTACATTGGACTCATTGACCACACTCACTGGTACCCTTAGTGAGTAGACATCTTATTTAGTAGGTGGCCACATTGACACTGGTGGAAATCTTCTAGGAGGTGAGGATGATGTTGACATGAGTATAGCCATTCCATGTACATCACCACCTCATTTTTGTACTAGTTTTCATCGACTATGCTATAGGCCTCGTGATGGTCCAGACCTTGCTTTGAGTTCACATCATGGTCCATCCTCTTCAACTGCATGGGAAGCATCCACTGATCATGATAATATTGGATCATATGTCAATTTTCTTTGTGTCAATGATCATCCCATAGATCATGACTCACGTGGTAAACAGGTATGGGGACTTGTACATACATACAATTTGTTATATATATTTAAATTTATATATATAGATCTCTCTATCTATATTATTTTTTAATGCACATGTACATACAAGATATATATATATATATATATATATATATATATATGTATATATATATATATATGTATATATGTATATATATATATATATGTATATATGTATATATATATATATGTATATATGTATATATATATATATATATATATATGTATATATATATATATATATATATATATATATATATATATATATATATATATGTATATTACATCCATTTGTTGATACTGATATACCCTGATACTTAGCGCCCTATTTTGTTATTGGATCGAATATAGGCTTTTTTAAACGAGGGAACCAAAAAGAGTGCAAAATAGGTGAAAAAGATCTAGACATGTATCTTTTTCATTTTCATATTCCCACACTTATGCGTGAGGTACAATTAACTATGTATGATAAAGAATGGAAACTATTCTTAGTATAACTAATAAAAATAGTCTTCAAAAAATGATAATAACTATTTTAACGCTTTTTCCATTCTATATATTGGGACAAGTGTCACAAAGGCCAGTTTGTTAATTCAAAGCTCAACATAATAGTTTATCAAAGTATTCAATGTCATATTAATCTTCAACATCCTACCCTTAGGGAGATTGATCTTCTTCCAAAAGAGGTGGGGAGAACCATTTCACTACTTGAGTTATTTTATCAACCTTTGAATTCTTGTGTGCTAGATCATTTAAAAAGACAATAATTATAATGTAGTTTTTGAGGGAATCCATATTTCAACTATAAAATTAGTACTTAAAAAGACACCCAAAAGATTACAAATAAGGTACTCTCCTTAAATAAACTTAAAGATACTAAAAAAACATTAGTATAAATGTATCTTCAGATTAACTTAAAACATTATAGATAAACCACAATGAAATTACACCACAAAAGTCAATATTAAGACTATTAAACAAACAGAAAAAGACACACAAATGATTATAAATAAGGTACCCTCAAATGAACTTAAACATCCTATTAATAATTTTTTGATATAAATATATCTTCCAAATAACTTAAAACGTTGTAGACAAATGAGAAGGAGAATAATTCCCTAAAGCCAATGATAAGGTAGTAATAATAAAATTAAAAATGAATAAAAAAAATTAAACTGCGGTTACATGCTGGTATCATTCATGCGCTGTTTTATTGACTGCATAAAAATGTTTTCCATAATGGTAGTTTTGTGTTTCACTCTCACTCTCCTTGCACAACTTGTTTTGCCTGCTCACACATTCCATAATTCTAATTCTTCTGATCAAGATGCTCTTTTGGCTTTCAAGAATTCCCTTTCTCTTGACCCCTCCAATTCGTTGCGTGAATGGTCTCCCAATTACAACTTCTGCAGTTGGGCTGGAGTGGGCTGCTCTTCTTGTCGACCACGTGTGACTTCACTGACTCTTACAGGTATGGGATTGGTTGGCCCCATCTCTCCTTTTCAGGTAGATCTCTCTTTCCTTACAGTACTTGATTTATTCAATAACAGCTTTCAGGGGCAAATCCCACCTCAGCTGGGAAGGCTTTTTCGCTTAAGAAGTCTCAGATTATCTTTTAACCAATTGGAAGGTGTCATTCCCTCCGCTTTAGCAGACTGTCCCTTAGACAAACTAGGCTTGTCTTATAATAAATTGGAAGGCTTGATACCATCATCTCTAGGAGGCTGCCATTCTTTGCAAATTCTCATTCTGTCCTCTAACAATTTGAGTGGAAACATTCCCTACGAGCTTGGGCATCTCCAAAAGTTAGAGATTCTATGGTTAGATTCAAATCAGCTTACAGGCATAATCCCACCTTTCTTTGGAAACATGTCTTCTTTAAGTCAATTGACTTTGGGAAACAATAGACTCCATGAAAGTGTTCCAGTCGAATTGGGTAGGCTTACTCGACTTCAAGTTCTTACTCTGAGGCTCAACACCCTTACCGGGCCAATTCCCATTGCCCTTTCCAAGTGCACTAATCTCCAAATTTAACAGTTGTTTAGGAACAAATTAGTTGGTCGCATCCCCTGGGAGTTCGGCAAACTATCAAATCTGCAGAAAATGTATTTATGGGAAAACCAACTGAATGGGGAGATACCGAGTTCAATTTCCAATTGTACTCGTCTACAACTAGTTTAGTTGGGAAATTACTCCAGCTTCAAAAGCTTGTTTTGTGGGGAAATAATCTAGTGAGGGGAAGCAGCAATATGACTATTCTAATAGCCTTGACTAATTGCTCCAGCTTAGAATATATAGACTAGTCTCTTAATGATCTTACTGGAATCATGCCCTCCACAGTTGGCCTTCTCTCAACTAGTCTCTACTATTTGGGACTGGCCTTGAATGAACTGGAAGGATACTTGCCTGGTAAGATGGAGATACCAGCCAGAATTCCCTTTCTCTCAATGTAGGAAACCCCAGAATTTCATACAGTGAATTTGTAGATTCTACTGGCGGGTTTTCTGAGGCAAATCTTGTAGGAAATGGGGCTTTTAAGTCTGTTTACAGAGGTACTCTCAAAAATGGTACAAATATTGATGTTAAAGTTTTCAATTTGCTGGATGCAAATGCTCATGAAAGTTTTCAAAGGGAATGCAATATATAAAAGTTTAGACATCGTAATGTTATTAAAATCATTTCAGTTTGTTCGAATCTTGATTTCAAAGCTTTGATTCTTCCATATATGTCAAATGGAGGTTTGGAGAGATGGTTATATCCTCCTGTAAGGAGTGGATACAGATTAAATTTGCATGATCGGTTAAGAATAATAATGGATATAGCAGAAGCAATGGCATATCTTCATCACCATTGCACTGTACAAGTGATCCATGGTGATCTAAAAGCCAGCAATGTTCTATTAGGGGATGATATGACTGCATATATTGCAGACTTTGGCATTGCCAAAATACTATCTAGCAAATCCTGGGATCATTTGACTTCCACAAATGCACTCCAGGGGTCTATTGGTTATATTGCACCAGGTACATATTTCATATTATTAATATTTTTATTTTATATAAATTAACAAACAGTTTAGGAATTCTAAATTATTTTATTGTATTATAGAATATGGAATGGGTCAAGAGATTTCGACAAATGGAGATGTATATAGTTTTGGCATTTTACTCTTGGAGTTGTTGATAAGGAGGAGACCAGTTGATGAAATTTTTAGTGAAGAAGTCAATCTACAAAAAATGGGTAAGCATGCATTTTCCAAATAAAATTTTAGAAGTGGTGGATGATAGCATTGTTAACATTTCTAACGAATTGGAGACATCAATTTTAGTGGCATGCCTCACTGCATTGGTGCAAGTGGGATTAGATTGCACAAACCAGTTGCCTCAACAACGCCCAGATATGACTGAAATAATCAAGAGATTACACAATATTAAAGGTAAATATGCTGATGCCACCCGAGATTATTAATTACCAATAGCTATGACAATACACAGGGCACAAAAAATGTGATTCTGAGGGCCACAGAAAATGGTCTACATGTACGTCACAGGCCTTATTTAACAATTCAAATCATTAATTGTTGTCTTTTAAACTGTTTGATTGAATAGCAATCAAATAATTGTGATTTAAATGTAACACACGTAAAGTATACTGTGACACTTTTCCTAGAGTGACATTATTTCACTCAGCCAAGATAAATTTGTTTCGAGTCAACCACTATAATCCTTCCAAATCAGTTATGCGTAATGAATTTACTATCATAACTCTTGCAAAAGTTTTAGCTCATATCAATTTTACAGATGTTGAGACGTTTATGGCTAAATTTCTTAGTAAAAACTGGGTGGACAAGAATGTTTATTTGCAAAATACGGTTGACAATAGATTTTGATTAAGAATTCAGAATCTGATTCTCAGGTATATTGCACTGAAAGATGTGGAAATCTAAAAGATACCGAGGCTTCCAAATTTTGTTGGCATTAAACTTGTCATTGATGTCAATATGTGTGTGTGCAAGGCTGATCTGATGATGTTGCAGAAGAGTTGCTGAGATTAGGTTGATTGATGTCATAAGTTGGGGAGACTTGCAGAAATCACAGTGATCAACTTGATGGATTAGATTGTTGAAGAAGACAGTGTTGTTGCAGACTCCCACAATTCCTATGAAGTCTATGAAGTTCTTGTTGGATGTTCTGAAGCAAGCTAGGGTTGTGAAAATAATAAATCGTGTATATAAAAAAGGCTCCACTATGTTATACCAACCGCATTATGGTTTGATAAATAATCAATACCAGGATAACTAAGCTGATCAAGTGTTGTGCAGGTAATATCTCCAATGGTGGTTTGATCAGAATAAATAGGCCGATACCGAGTCTTGTGGAGGAACTTGCTATTAGTGTAAGTCAGGCCAATGTAGGGTCGTGAGGAGTCTCTTTTGTGTTTTATCGGATCGGGATAACTATGTCGAGTACAAAGTATGTGCTATACATTGGAATAGCTAAACATAGGTGGAGTAGCAATTCTGTGTGATACCGATAGAACAAACTATTTCGATATCATTATATCTGTATAGCTCGGCCGAAATAGTAACTTGGAGTACCTATCAGAATCATCGACAAAGGTGGTATAGAAATCCAATGTTATGCCGATAGTATAATCTATTTTGACAAAGGAAAATGTAGAGAAGACCCCTTGGTAAGATCATCGGAATAACATACGTCGATATGTTGAAGGACTGTGGGTTTGCATTTCGGTGTAACCTATGTTGATGATGTTTGTCACCTTAGAGTTTGAGTTCCGGAATACCTATGTCAATAAAGGAAGGTTGACAATATATCATTGGAACGACTTATTCTATCATTCTAGCATGTTTTTCCTATGCTGATAGTTATGGTTATTCCGATATGTGTTTGTTTAGCTTTAAGTCTTTCAGTTCAGGGTAACATATGTCGATAAGGTCTGTCAACGTGGAGATTGTGCTTCGGGATAGCTTAAGGCAATAACTGAAATCAAAGGTGAGGTTTTCATCAAAGTAACTCATGTTGACAAAAGGGAACAAAGGAATCACATGGTCATTGGGATATGTTGTGAAGGTTGAGTAAATGAGAGATGTATGCCCGATAGTGTTTGTAATGTTGATGAAGGGACAAGGTATTACATCGGGGTAGTCATGCTGATTAGAATGGCAAGTTGAGGTGAAAGATCAAAGAAACCAATAACTATCGAGATAATACGTCAAGGTCCAACTGGCAATTAAAGATATATCGATAGTGCCTTGAAGATGTATATCGGAATAAGTTAACCCAATACATGCAACATGGAAATAGAGTGGATTGGCATAATAATATGTTGTCAACCCAATGCATTTGTAGAGCCTACCACTATGCAACCCGATAGTCCACATAATCTCTGATGAAGTCTAACCTGACAACATGCCATGTACAAAGTGAATCAGAAAACACCTGTTGAAAAGATGAATGACAATTTTGCCAACAACATTGAAGTTTGTGGTCGACTTTGTGGCCATGTTTGTAAGCCAATAGACTCAGAGGTCCACAAGGATGTTGATTAGGATTGTTAGAGTGACTTGGATGATGAATATGAAGACATGTGGCTCCTTGGTGGAGAGAACAAATCAGATATGCAAAGTTCATGCTTACAGAGTTAGTGCATCTGAAGGAGGTAGTCGTTGATCCTATCTGGGTAGGATGATAGAGGATGCAAAAGAGAGTAATGGCGGATCTGTATCAGTTGGTTGATGGGCTCGAGGTGATCAAAAGAGGTTGGATCATATTTATTGGGCATGTTGAGATTACTAAGTTTAGTAATCTATGTATAGAATGACCTGAAGACAAATAGAACACATTTAATGTGAGTGGCTAGTCTAAGATCATACTCAAGGCAAAATGAAATCATGCAGATACAAAGTTGATAGAATGAAGAAGAATTTTTAATGAGATTTGACAATGGTGATTGAGGTAGCTAAGATGGGAGAGCTGTGTGGACAGGTAGCAGAGGAGATAGGTGTAGAAGATCTTATGAGAAAATACAGAGATGACCATACTGAGAATGGATAGTTGCGAGGCAGTTGAGTTGGTACAACTATGTGAACATGTGGTAGATGTTGTTGATGGTATGGCACATGAAACCACCACAATACCAACTGTGACCTAACCAATTTTAAGTTGAATCTTACAGATCAATTGTCTTGAGTAAAAGTCAATGCAGAATATAGGTTGGCAAGAGTCTTGTGTGTGTAAGAATTCGGATTGCCAACTGGACCGACTGTATGAATGATCTGCATGTTGCATAAGAACTTGTACAAATTGTGGGGCATGATAATGAGGCAAATAGTGCAGTATGTTTTGATGATTGCAGCAAGTAGAGATAGAGGTAGGTCAGAGCAAAGAGTGGTGCATTGTGGTTGTAGGGTGAAAATGTAGAGAGAAGAATAGAGATAAATCGTATAGAGAGTAGTAGAAATGAGTTTGTGTAGAGCCAAGACAAAAAGACAAAGGAGGAGAAGTGAATTGGGAAGGATACAGAGTTATCTGCAGAGACAAAGAGAATACAACAGAGAGCAGTGAGAGCAGTTGTAGATGCAGAAGATAGAGAGTAGTGTATTCTAAGAAAGGTGAAGTTGAGCTAGAGAGGGAGAAGACAAAAAGAAAAAAACAGAGAAGAAGAGATTCGAAAGAGGGTAGATCGGTAAGGTGTTGCAAAACCTCATTTGCAACAAGGTATATAACTTTCATTTGTAATCTATACTCATTTTAATGTCTGAGTGGGTGCTCAAAGTAGGAGTAGGTTCTTCTTTTAGTAGAATCGCATAAATTATAGGGGTTGGTGCCCTAAAGCTAGAGGTTGGTGATCCTTGGGTTGGTGCCCTAAAGCTAGGGGTTGCTGCTCCTTTGGGTTGGTGTTCATAAAAGTTGTAACCAGTGATTTCATCATGAGGCATGATCGGAGTAGTAGACTCTAGTAGCATTTCTCAGTGAGGTTTTTCCCCACTGTGGGTTTTCCTCATATGTTGCCTCTTATGTGTGTGTGCTCATGTGTTTGATACCTCTTATTATTATGATTATTGTTTCTTATATCTTTTAGAAGCTTAAAGTTTTTATTGATCACCACGGATTCATCGCCCTCTCAGTGGTTCATTGTGTTCCTTCAATTGGTATCAGAGTCGTAGGTTCCCAGTTACATAAGTTTCCTCTAGCTTGGGCAGATTCTAGTGTCTGGACACAATGGTTAAATTTGAGTCAATCCCTGCACCAATGTTTGATGGTTCAAACTATTATATTTGGTCTTGTAAAGTGGAAGTTTATTTGTCTTCCTTATGTTATGATATTTGGATGTCGGTTAAAAAATGATACTCTATTTTTATTGTTTCCCCAACTAATCTTGATGCAAAAAAGAAGATATGACTGCAATGATGAAGCAATGAAGGCTATCCTCAGTTGATTATCTGATACAGTGTCTTCAAAAGTCAAGAGATGCAAATCTGCAAAGAGCATATGGGACAGACTGAAGAAACTCTATGGAAATGAGCCTAGCACCACTGAATCAGATTGTGGAAACAAGAAGAATAATGGAATGGATAGATGTACAGATGATAAAAGAAGATCAGTTAGTTGTTGCAATAGAAATAAAGAGGAAACTCAACTATTTATGGCACAAAAGACATAAAGTGAGGAGCAAACATCAAGGAGTGACAGCAAAGACCAATCCAGAATGTAGGATGTATTTGGTAGTGATGATGAAGATAAAGAAGAAGTCAAAGCTGAAGTTGATCTAGAAGGTTATTTGGTGAGTTCTCTTGAAGAGATGCAAAATGTTAAAAAGGAATATAAATTCTATAAAAAATCAGTCCAAGAAGAATGTAATCTACTGAGAAAATGTCTTGAAGAGTCTCAGAAGAATATCAACATATTGACAACTCAACTAGAAGAAGACAAAGGCATGTGTGAAGAAATAAAATCAAATCTTGATGTCAAGAAAAGAAAATGTGAAGTGCTAGAGTTGGAAGTTGAGACTAAAGGAAAAGAGTGTCATAATATAAAGGATGAAATAGCCAAGCTAAGAATGGAACTTGACAAATACCAAGATGAGCTCAAGATGAGAATCAAGTATGAGTGTAGTACTGAGAATTTGGATAAAATCTTGAGTAAAAAAAATCACTCAAAGAATAAAGGAGGTGTTGGATTTGACATTGGCCAATGCTCCACAAGAAAGGACACCTCCAACAAAGAAATTCATTTTGTTTCCTCATGTAATAATGGTAATGAAAAAACCTTCATAGTCAGGAATGCTCCAAGGAAGAAAATAGATCTGACTACTACAGCTGAAGACATGAAGATGAAGGTTGTTGCTACAAGGAGTAATCATGGTGATCTAAAAGGAAAAGGTAGGTTGAATGAAGATGACTACATTAGAAATAAGGACCCAAGAAGAAAAGTTAGGAGACTATCTACTGGAACAAGACCAGGACATGTTTCTACTCACAAGAACAAACAAGTTTGGAGACAAAAAGGATTAGAAGAAATGACTACAGCAAATAAATAGTCCAAGATCAACCACCAAGATATGAGACGAACTGGAGAAAACCGACCTGCAAGACCTCCACATGTCTGGTAAAATAAATTTGTAAGTTATAAGTCTACTTTCTCTGGTTATTTTCATTCATGCAATGGTTATGGCCATAGAGCAAGTGAGTATAGAAAATGGTTTAAGAAAGGTCAAGTTGATTTCTCTAGAAATAAAGATGTAGTTTGTCAAAATTGTAATGCATATGGTCATAAAAGTTCAAACAGTAGATTTATGTATAGAACTACTCCAAAGTATGGGAGCAAGAATGTTTTTTGTGTCCCAAGTATTAGGAATGTTGCATGCCATAACTGTAATAAAGTTGGTCATAGGAGTCATAAGTGTGGAAAGAAATGCTTTCAATCATATGTCAGCCCCTACACACACTATTTCGACAAAAATGCAAGATGTAAAGTTATACTATAATCAGTGTGAAAGAGGTGATAGAATATATGAGAGACAAAGGTATGCATGGGAAAAAAAAAGATGTATTCTTAAAAGGTCAAGAAATTCGGTTGTTACATCAACTAGTTACAATGTCATGGTTTAGAGAAGGAGAACAAATCAGTTTATTAGATGCCTGTCTACTTCTCTATATAGGAAGAACGTTGTGTGTTATTACTATCACAAATTTGGCCACACTGCAAAGCATTATAGATCAAGGGTTGTCAGGAAAACGAAAATGATAAATGTTGCTCCAAGAATTGCAACCAAGAAAATGAATGAAATGAAACAAGTATGGAGAAGGAAACAAGAGAATATGGCCATGGGCAGGCCTTGTGCATTCAATGCACAAATGATATCTCCTCAATCTTAAGGAGATGAAGGACCTTAGGAGGAGCTAAGTATGATAACATCTTTCACCCCCAAAATTTTTGGATGAATATCTGACTCAAGAGATAGGAAGAAATAACAGGGAAGATGGTTAGAATAAAGATTGTTCATTTTGTTGTAAAATGGCTTTGGATTGAGCTGGATGCTTGCATACATAAGGATGGGTATCGCTACAAGTAGTGAAAAATATGTTGAAGACCATCCACAGTGCACTTCTTTCAACATGAAAGAATGAAAGAATGATGCAGCACACAAGAGAATGGACAACACAAAAAAGAAATGTTAAGAGTATGTATACAACGTGATGGATGGTGCAGATATGAGGAAGACCAGCTTCAAAAGAGGACTTGTTGGAAGAAGATAAGATGGTTGATTTTGTAGTTGATGCCTTGGCATATCGTTCTCTATTGAATAGTATCTTCTTGTGGTTGTATACTCACAAATATGAGGTTGTGCAGGGTTGCACTTGTAGAAGTTTGTTAGAAGGCAACTCTCAATATAAAGACGGTTTATATTAAGAATTTATAAACAATCTTTGCAAAGAAAATGTTACAGCAAAACTTTCACATAGAAGGATTGATATGAGTCCAATTTTGAGAGGTTTTTGCATACAGGTAGTCTCGTAGACATTGATGACAATACTCTGCTTGAGTATAGTGGGATGAAAATCATTGAATCAGATGTTTGATCATAATGGTGCAGCTGGAAATGCAAGGGAAAAGGCTACAAGAGGATTGAATATTGTTGCAGGAATGAAGGACAAAAAAAAAGGTGAGGGGTACTATGAGAGTGTATGCATAACAAGGTGTGCAATGTGTAGTCTAGAGGAGAGATTAGCAAGAAGATAGATGAAAGAAAATATAGGGCAAGCTAGAAAGTGTGTTGAATAGATTAAGGCAATGGAAGAATATTTGCAGTAGAAGTGGAATCATCAAATAAATCTGGTAAGAATCCTTGTAGAGAAAAGATAGGATACCAAGAAAGATAATGAAGCCACACAACAATGCTTATGAAGTAAAAATGAAATGTTTGTCAAATCAATGTTTGACAATGAAGAATACTTGATTCAGGGAGAGCTTATTTATTACATCCTTGTTCATTCTTGAACACATGTGTACTCCAAGGGAGATGGAGCATAGAATTTATTTATCTTAGGGGGAGATCATTGTTCAAGGAGACAACAAAATGAATGCATATGCAGCAGATGGGAAGATAATGAGTGGAGATGTTTACCCCTTGGTGACAATTCAAGTTCAAACATTGTTGGCGTATAGATCTTGGTGAAGTAGCATGACAAGTTAGCAAGAATGAAGATTAAATATAGATAAGATGAAGTTGCGGGATGTTTCAGCATGGGAGTTGCAAGTCTCAAAGAGAGAAGTGATTTTTATAACCAGCATTGGCACTGTTCTTATATTGTAATAATGGTTCATCTAGCATGCAACCAACAGAGGTATACATATTCATAATGATTATGCTCAGGCACATCAAATGATTCAAAGGGGGAGAGTGATGAGAAGTATTTATGTTGGTATCAAAAGTCATATGGCAGTTGGGCCTCTTTGTCATTATTTTCAAAATGGGAGAGAATGTGAAATATTCACATCAATGCCAAAGGGGGAGATTGTTGGTATTAAAGTTGTCGTTGATGTCAACATGTGTGTGTGCAAGGCTGACCTGATGATGCTACATAAAAGTTGTTGAGATCAAGTTGATTGATGTCATAAGTTGGGGAGACTTGTAGAGATCACAGTGATCAAGTTGATGGATCAAACTGTTGAAGAAGAAAGTGTTGTTGTAGACTCCCATAATGCCTATGAAGTCTATGAAGTTCTTGTTGGATGTTCCGAAGCAAGTTGGGGTTGTGAAAATAATAAATCATGTATATCGGTAAGACTCCACTTTTTTATACTAATCACATTGTGATTTGATAAATAAGCAATATTGGGAAAACTTAGTCAATCAAGTGTTGTGCAAGTAATATTTGCCCTAGTGGTCTGATCAAATAACTAGGCTAATACCAGGTCATGTAGAGGAAATTTCTATTGGTGTAAGTCGAGCTGATGTCGGGTCGTGAGGAGTCTCTTTTGTGTTTTGTCAAATTGGGATAACTATGTTGAATACAAAGTATGTGCTACACATCAAAATAGTTGAACATAGGCAGAGTAACAGTTTTGTGTGATACCAATAGAACAAACTATTCTAATATCACTATCTCAATATAGCTCGATTGAAACAGTAACTTGGAGTACCTATCAGAATAATTGACAAAGGTGGTATAGCAGTCCAACATTATGCCAATAGTCTAATCTATTTTGATAGAGGAAAATGTAGAGAAGACTCCTTGGTAAGATCATCAGAATAAAATATGCCGATATGTTGAAGGATTGTGGGTTCGCATTTTTGTGTAACCTATGTCAATGATGTTTGTCACCTTGGAGTTTAATTTTCAGAATACCTATGTCGATAAAGGTAGGTTGAGAGTATGTCATCAGAATGACTTATTTTATCGTTCTAGCATGTTTTTCCTATGCCGATAGTTATGGTTATTTTGATATGTGTTTGTTTGGCTTGAAGTCTTTCAGTTCGAGGTAACTTATGCAGATAAGGTCTGTCAACATGGAGACTATGCTTCGAGATAGCTTATGGCGATAACTAAAATCAAAGTTGAGGTTTTCATTGGAGTAAATCACACCAACGAAAGGGAACACATGCATCACATGGTCATTAGGATATGTTGTGAAGGTGGAGTAAGTGCGAGATGTCTAGCCGACAATGTTTGTTATACCAATGAAGGGAAAAGGTGTTACATTGGGGTAAGTCATTCCGATTAGAATGGCAAGTTGAGGTGAACAATTGGAGAAACTGATAACTATCAGGATAATACATCAAGTTCTGACTGACAATTAAAGCTATACTGATAGTTCCTTGAGGATTTATATCAAAATAAGTCAACCTGATACGTGCAACAAGGAAATAGAGTGGATCGACATGATAGTTTGTCATCAACTCAATGCATTTACAGAGCCTACCACCGTGCAACCCAATAGTCCACAAAAGCTTTGACCAAGTCTGACTTGATGATGTGACTTGTACAAAGCGAATCAGAGAACACTTGTCGAAAAGATGAATGGCTATTTTTCCAATAGAATTGAAGTTTGTGATCAACTTTGTGGCCATGTTAGCAAGCTAATAGACTCAAAGGTCCATAAGGATGCTAATTAGGATTATCAAAGAGACTTGGATGATGAATATGAAGACATTTGGCTCCTTGGTGGAGAGAACAAATCAAATATGCAAAGTCTGTGCTGACAAAGTTAGTCCATCTAATGTATGTAGTTGTTGATCCTATCTGGGTAAGTTGACAGAGGATGTAGAAGACAATAATGGCGAATTTGTATCAGTCAGTTGATGGGCTTGAGGTGATCAAAAGAGGTTGGAACAACTTTGTTGGGCAGATTGAGATTACTAAGTTTAGTAATTTATGTACACAACTTAAAGACAGATAGAACACATTTAATGTGAGCGACTAGTCTGAGATCATACTCAAAACAAAGAATGAAATCTTGCAAATATAGAGATGATTGAATGAAGAAGCATTTTGATGAGATTTGACAATGGTGGTTGATGCAGCTGAGATGGAGAGTTGTGTGGATAGGTAGCAGAGTAGACAAAGGCAGAAGGTCCTATGAGTAGATACAGAGATGACCATGCTAAGAATGGATAGTTGTGAGGCAGCTGAGCTGGTAGGGATGTGTGAACATGTGGTAGATGTAGTTGATGGTGTGACACATAAAACCACCACAATACCAACTATGACCTAACCATTTTAAGGTTGAATCTTGCAGATCAATGGTCTGAAGTAAAATTAAATGGAGAATATAGGTTGGCAGGAGTCTTCTATATATAATAACTTAGATTGTCAACTGGACCGACTCTATGTATGATTTGCATGTTGCATAGGAACTTGTACAAATTGTGGGGCATGATAATGAGGAAAACAATGTTGTATGTTTTGACGATTGTAGAAAGAAGAGATAGAGGTAGGTGAAAATAGAGAGTGGTGTGTTGTGGTTGCAAGGTGAACATGCAGAGAGTGGAACAGAGAGAAAGTGTATAGAGAGTAGCACAAACAAGTGTGTGTAGAGCCAAGGCAGAAAGGTAGAGGAGGAGAAGTGAATTGAGAAGAATACAAAGAGTTATCTGCAGAGACAAAGAGAATATGACAAAGAGTAGTGAGAGTAGTTGTAGATGTTGAATACAAATAGAATTGTAGTCTAAGAAAGGTAAACTTGAGGCAGAGAGGGACAAGACAAAAAGTAAAAAATAGAGAAGAAGAGATCAGAAAGTGGGCAGATCGGTAAGGTGTTGCAAAACCTCATTCGCAACAAGGTATATAACTTGCATTTGTAATTTATACTCATTGTAATCTCTAAGTGGGTGCTCATTGTAGGGGTAGGTGCTCCTTTGCATAGAATTTCATAAACATTAGGGGTTGGCGCTCCTTGAGTTGGTACCCTCAAGCTATGGATTGGTGCTCCTTTGGGTTGGTGCCCATAAAAGTTGTAACCAGTGATTTCATTGTGAGGCTGGATTGGAGCAATAGACTCTGGAGAAGCATTTCTCACTGAGTTTTTTCCCCACCGTGGGTTTTCCTCATATGCACTTGTGTTATGGGTTGCCTGTAATGTGTGTGTGCTCATGTGTTTGATACCTCTACTTATTATGATTATTGTTTCATAGATCTTTTAGAAGCTTAAAGTTTTTATCGGTCACCACTGATTCACCCCCCTCTTAGTGGTCCATTGTGTTCCGTCACTTTTTGTATCATATGGTTCTTGAATTGGTCTAGTAGCATGAGATCCTAACTGGAAAGAAGATAACTTGCTATTATAATATTACATATGTTTGTGGATGGTAATCTCAATGAAATGTGTAATGGTTATTCTTAAGTAGGTAGTCTAGTTCTATTTGTAGGAGAAGGATACATTATATATAGATTCATGATGTGATAGATGAATAATGGAAGATATGGCAATTAGGAACAATTGATTTGGTGTTTTAAAATGAACTTAGAAATTTAATGGGGTTATGAATATATGAATTGGATAACTCATAATGTAACAATAGGAAGAAAGTAATTGAGTAGAACTTAAATGAACTGTATGTTAATGATTTCATGATTTGGATGTGTTTATGTTGTGTTGCTAGTAAGTAGTGATGTTGGAATACCCTAGTGAATGAATGAATGAATGAGTAGATGAATGTATGCAATAAGAAATAGATGATATGTTGTTATTTTTGTTTGTGATATATGTAACACTATGGTTATGGTTATGTTTAAGTTGTTTATGCAATCATGATATGTTATGATTCATACATATGAGTAATGGTAGATTGATATGATGCACTAGTAGATGTTTTTAAAAAAATTATCTCTATTTGTTAGTTAGTTTAGTTATTTTCTCTATTGAATTTTGGTGGGAATTACATCTGGTATCAAAGCCCATGTTAATATATTGGGTACTCTGCTTTAAGATGAGCCCATTGTACATATTAGCACTAACATGGGGTAGCCCAACAATTTATCCCTGCTTGTTATTTTCTTTCTTTTGTTTCCCTAGCTTTTAACTTTATTTTCTATTGCATCTTGGTAGACAAGATGCCTACTAGAGGTCGAGATCATGGTCATGGTGGTCGTATGGGTACTTGATGGAATCCTCATCTTGAGGGTTTTTAAGAGTTACATTATGAGGAGCAGCAACAGGAGTATCAAGGTGATGATATGATTTTGCAATTGGTTAATGTTCTTTAGGAGCTTCTTGGTCACTTAGGACCAGGACAAGAGGATAATCAACAAGAGGAGTCTCACCATTATGGACATGAGGATAGTGTTGAGTATTAGGAGCATGAGAGGGAGCACTCATGCTCACCTTGTAGGATATTTGATGTGGTTCCTGATCAGGGTGCGGTTATAGCTAGTCATATGAGAGATCTCCTTAGATCTTGTCCCCCTACTTTCAATGGTTCTGGTAGTCGCTTCGGGGTAAAGACTTGGTTATTAGATTTTGGTATTTTTTTTTCTATGCATTCATATGGTAGTGACACCAAGGCTAGGTGTGTGATTATGCATCTTTAGGATTTCACTTCTACTTCATGGCTTATGGAAGAGTAGAAGCTCCATTTGGACATTGCAGCAGTCTCTTGGGAGTTGTTCCTTGAGCAATTTCATGCTCATTTCTTGTTAGACCTTTGGAGGTAGCCTAGACTTGATGTGTTCCATAATTTGAGGTAGAAAAATATTACAGTTGATCAGTATGAGCATAAATTATTTGAACTTAAGCAATAGGGTGGGATAGTAGAGGATGATGTGATGCTTATGCAACATTTTGTTAGAGTTCTTAGTGACCACATTAGTGGTGGTGTTCGATTTTTTGAGCCCAAGTCCATGGAGGAAGTGATGTAGAAGGCATGTCTATTGGGGGACAAAATGTCTTTGGTATTAGGAGGCATGCTAGGAGTGGAGACTATTAGTGCTCCAACCTCAGGATCAATTGTGAGAGGTTCTCAGACATGACTTCTAGGACATGCTAGGAGTCATCCTTTGACTTTTAGGAGTAGAAAGCAGTCTTGGAAGAAGTTTGTGTGGAGTCAGGGTTTTTCTCATGGTGCTAGATCACAACCAGATACAGATCATAGCAAGTGTTGTGATAGGCATTCATATCCTTTGTAGCTAGCTCAGAGTTCTCAACAACAACCTATTAAAGGTAGTGTTCAGCAGTCCAGTGCACCTATAGTTACCTAGGGATCTAGTAGAGGGAGTTGCTTCACTTGTGGACAACAAGTTCACTTCAGAGATCATTGCCCTCAAATATCCACATAGATATCAAGTCAGAGGCCAGTATCTTTTGAGCGCACAATAGGTGATACAGGGAGATCCCATCGTGAATTTGCAGCAGTTGATAACTGTCAGGCTGAGCACTAGGCTAGAGTTGTTGAGACTACATGTGAGATAGGTTGTATCTCTTTCTCAATATTATTTGATTCAGATGCTTCAGAATCTTTCAGTTCTCCTTTAGTAGTAAAGTGATGCAAGCTTGTTGTGGCAAAGCAATCTGATAGGTGGTAGGTTGAGTTGGCTATGGGGTCCTTGGTGGTAGTTCATTCCTTTGTGCACGGTTATGAGTTGGATTTGGGAGTTTGTACCACCCCAATGGATCTTCGTGTTCTCTCTTTGGGTTCCTATGGTGTTGTGCTAGGCATGGATTGGCTTGAGGTTCATCAAGCTAGTATTGATTGTCATGGAAAGAGGGTGGAGTGTCTAGATGATAGTGGAAGGAATGTGGAGATTGTGGGTGTGCAATGACCTATTTCTCTTCACATTATTTCTGCTGTGCAGTTGAAGTGTTGTGCGCGACAGGGTTGCCAGTTGTTTGTGGTGAGCATGAATGACTTAAATGAGGGAGAGAATAGTGATGACATCTTTTATCATCATCCCATCCTCCAGGATTTTTTTAGATGTTTTCCCTAGTGGGGTGAACTCACAATAATGGTTCCCAATTTTTTGGCCAACGTTGACACTTGGTTATGTGCACCAAGTTGTGGTACCAAAAAGGTCCCACTTTTTATCTTTTTATAAAAGCACATCATTGGCATGAAAAGGTCGTCCAAACCTTTGAGCTAGATACCCAAGGAAAATCCAACCCAAAGGGTTGGTATTCTCCAATGCAAACTATTTGGTGAGAGCCAAATATGGTGCTTGCCCTATACGATTCTTGCCAAACTCAAAATTTTGAATTTTCCTATTTGGCGCATGCCAAATTTGGTGCTCACCAAATGTGAAAATTCATTTTTTCATTTGGAGAGTGCTAAATTTGTCACGCGCCAAATGTGAAATGCCATTTTTTTGCATTTGGTGAGTGCCAAATGGTTTGCATTATCTAGTTTTTCAACTTGGCACATTTTTGGACTTGGGCACAAGTTATACCCATCTTGGTAGGAGAATATATAAATGAAATTAACATTTAGTCTAAGAAAGGAAATATATACATGAAATATATTGAAATTTGACTTGAAGGATTAGCAAGTTGTTTGAGAGTGGTTTCAACTCTATAGGAGTTATAATGTAGATTCTAGTTTTTAGAGGATCATATAAAATTTTAGACTTGTCAAATTTTAGTAATCAACTTGCTCCTATTAGCATTCTTTATCTCTATATCTCACTCTCTTTATCTTCCCCAAACCCTAGACCTATCTCTCTCCCTCTCTCATCTCTCTCACTTCTCTCTCTGCTCTCTAGGTATATCCCACCCTCTCTACCTTTCATTCCTTCCATAACACCTTTTCTATCCTTGACTCCTTCCCTTTCTCTTCTCCTCTATCATTCTCTTATTTTTTCTTTCCCCTCCCTCTCCATTCTCTTTGTTACTACCTATCCCTTTGTATCCTCTCTCTCTTCATATCTAGGTCTCACCCTCCCTCCCTATATTATTACCCACCTCTCTCTCCTCCCCTAGGTTTCTCACCTATCTAATTGTCTTCCCTCTAGTTCTCTCCCTCTATCCCCACCTTTCTCTCCCTTCCCTCTTACCCCTATCCATTTATGAAATATCTCCCTCTTTTCTCTCTCTCTCTCTAAACCTATCTATATCCTCATTCCCTAGGTCTTGACTCCCTCCATGTTTACCAAGCTCCATCCATACCCTCTTACTCATCTCTTTACTCTTTTATCTATTCCCTCTCTCTATTGTCTAGGTCATCACCTTTCCCTCATACTTTCTCTCCCTCTCTCTCTCAAATTTATAGGTTTCTCCCTCATTCCCTCTCCACCTCTACATCTCTCCATCTATGTCTCATTAGGCACCTATCTCTATGCCCCACTATCCATCTCTCCCCTCTCTCCCATCTAGGTATTTAACCTTTCTCTCATCCTCTATATATCTCATCTTTCTATCTATCCCCTCTCTAGTTCTCTCCCTTCCTCTCCACCTCTCTCTCTCTCCATCACATCTTACCCATCTCCCTTTATGAACTCTCTCCTTCTCTTATCTCTCCTATCACCTCTTTATCTCCCATAAACTCTAGACCTATTACTTTTCCTCTCTTCTCTCTACCCTCTCTAGGTCTCTCCTCTACTCTCTCCCTCTCTCTCTCTCACCTTCCCTCCTTATCTCCATATCTATCCTTCCCTCTCTCCATCTCTCTTCTCCTCCTATATTTTCTCTCCACTCTCTCTTTTTTCTATTCATCACTACCTACCCCTCCCGGCCTCTCTCTCCATACATATTTTTCTCCTTCCCTAGATATTTACCAATCTACCACTCCCTCTTTGTATCATCACCCACCTCTCTCTCCCCCTCTATCTCATCCACCTCTATATTTCCACCATTGGTATCTCATATCTCACTTCCTAGCCTCTAGATCACTAACCTCTATATCTATCTCATCTCTAATTCTTTCCTCTCCACCTTCTTACCCCTCTTTCTCTCTTTGTAAACTTATATATCTTATTTTCTTCCTTCTCTCCCTCACCTATCAACCTCTTCCATCTCTCTATCTCAATCAGTCCCTACCCACCTCTCCCTCTCTTCTTAGCTCTCTCTTTCTCTTTATTCTCCCCTCTCTCCTCTTCTCTCTCCCTCCCCTCTCTAAATCATCACCTCTCCCTCCCCTTACGATCTCGTATGACCCCTAATGACACCATATGATCCCTTAGGACACCATGTAACCCCTCAAGACACCATATGATCCCTTAGGACACCATGTAACCCCTCAAGACACCATATGATCCCTTAAGACACCATATGACCCCTTTTAACATCCTAGTACATGACATGACCCTTTAGGACACCATATGACCCCTTAGGACAATATGATGTCTTAGGGGGTCATGGGATGTCCTCAAGGGAAATATGGTGTTCTAACAAATGTGTGGTGACTCGGGACCTCATATTACTCCGCAGGACACCATATGACTCCTCAAGACACCATATGGCCCTTTTTAACATCCTCGTATGTATGACATGACCCCTTAGGACAATATGATTTCCTAAGGGGTCATATGGTGTCTTAATAGATGTATGGCACTTTAGGACCCCATATGACCCCTAACAACACCATATGGCCTCTTAGTACCCCATATGTCCCCTAAAAACACCATATGACCCCATAGGATGCCATATTACCACTTTTAATATCCTAGTACATAATAGGACCCCTTATGACACAATATCACCCCTTACGGTCAAATGATGTTCTAATGGGTCATATGGTGTCCTAAGGGGTCATATGGTGTTCTAACAAATTTGTGACCCCTTAGGACCACATATGACCCCTAGCAACACCATATGACTCCTTAGGACCATATGATGTCCTAATGGGTCATATGGTGTCCTAAGGGGTCATATGGTGTCCTAAGGGGTCATGTGGTGCTCTAACACATGTATGGCCCCTTAAGACCCAATATAACCACTAACAACACCATATGGCCCCTCAGAACCATATGATGTCCTAATGGGTCATATGGTGTTGTTAGTGGTCATATGGTGTTCTAATACATGTGTGGCCCCTTAGGACCCCAAATGACCCCTAACAACACCATATGACCCCTTCGGACACCATATGAACTCTAACAACACCATATGACCCCTTAGGGCATTATATGACCCTCAAGACACCATATGACCCCATAGGAATCTATATGACCCCTCAGGACACCATATGACTCCCTAAGACATCATATGACCCCTTTGAACACCATATGATCCATTCTAATGTCCTAGTACATTACATGACCCCTTAGGACACCATATGACCCCTTAGGACACCATATGAACCCTTAGGACCACATGATGTCTTAAGGGGTCATATGGTGTTCTAACACATGAGTGACCCCTTAGGACACCATATGAACCCTTAAGACCACATGATGTCCTAAGGGGTCATATGGTGTTCTAACACATGAGTGGCCCCTTAGGACCCCATATGACCCTTAATAACACCATATGACCCCTCAAGACACCATATGACCCCTTCTAACATCCTAGTACATGACATGACCCTTTAGGACACCATATGACCCCTTTAAAGATCTTAGTACATGACATTATCCCTTAGGACACCATATGACCCCTTACGATAATATGTTTTTCTAAGGGGTCATATGGTGTTCTAACACATATGTGGCCCCTTGGGACCCCAAATGACCCCTAACAATGCCATATGACCCCTCGGGACACCATATGACCTCTAACGACACATTATGACCCCTTAGGACACTATATGACCCTTAGGGCACCATATGACCCATTAAGACCTCATATAACCCCTCAAGACACTATATGACCCCATAGGACACCATATGACCTAGTAGGACATCACGTGAACCTAAGGGGTCATCTAGTGTCATATGGGATCATATGGTGTCCTAAGGGATCATATGGTGTTCTAACACATGTGTGACCCCTTAGAACCC
The DNA here is from genome assembly GCF_030272615.1 of Cryptomeria japonica. Lineage (NCBI taxonomy): Eukaryota > Viridiplantae > Streptophyta > Pinopsida > Cupressales > Cupressaceae > Cryptomeria > Cryptomeria japonica. The sequence goes on along the minus strand of NC_081408.1, from coordinate 234,443,062 downwards.
CAAACAACCTCTAATGACACCATATGACCCCCGAGGACCCCACAGGACCCCTCATAACATAATATGACCCATTTTAACATCCTAATACACGACATGACCCCTTAGGACACCATATGACCCCTCAAGACCACATGATGTCCTAAAGGGTCATATGGTGTTTTTAGGGTTCATATGGGGTTCTAAGGGGCCACATGTGTTAAAACACCATATCACCTCTTAGGACACCATATGACCCTTTAGGACTTCATGTCATCCTAAGGGGTCATATGGTGTCCTAAGGGGTCATTTGGTATCCTGAGGGGTCACATTGTGTCCTGAGGGTCATATAGTGTCCAAAGGAGTCATATGGTGTCATTAGGGGTCCTAAGGGTCCACACATGTGTTATAAAACCATATGATCCCTTAGGATACCTTATGACCCATTAGGACATCATGTGGTCCTAAGGGGTCATATGGTTTCCTAAGGGGTCATATGGGGTCGTAAGGGGCCATAGATCTGTTAGAACACCATATGACCCCTTAGGACACCATATAACCCATTAGGACATCATTTAGTCCTAAGGGGTCATATGGTGTCATTAAGGTTCCTATGGGATCCTAAAGGGGATGGCATGTGTTAGAACACCATATGACCCCTTAGGACATCATGTGGTCCTAAGGGGTCACATGGCATCCTAAGGGGTCATGTCATGTACTGTGATGTTAAAATGGGTCATATGGTGTTCTAGTAGGTCATATGGTGTTCTAAGGGGTCATATGGTGTCATATGGTGTTTTTAGGGTCATATAGTACCTTAAGGGGTCATATGGTTTTGTTAGATGTCATATGGTGTCCTAAGGGGTCATAAGGTGTTGTTAGGAGTCATTTGGGGTCCTAAGGGGCCACACATGTGTTAGAACACCATATGACCCCTTAAGACACCATATGACCCCTTAGGACCACCCCCTTAGGATACCATATGAAGTCTAAAAACACCATATGACCCCTTACCGCACTGTATGCTAAGGGGTCATATGGTGTCCTAAGGGGTCCTATAGTGTCGTCAGGGAATATATGGGATCCTAAGGGTTCATATGGTGGTGTTAGAGGTCACATGGGGTTCTAAGGGGCCACAGATGTGTTATAACACCATATGACCCCTTTGGACATCATGTGGTCCTAATGGGTCATATGGCATCCTAAGGGGTCATGTCATGTAATAGGATGTTAAAATGTATCATATGGTGTCCTAAAGGGTGATAAGGTGTCATAAGAGGTCATATGTGGTCCTAAGGGGTCATATGGTGTCCTAAGGCTCATATAGTGTTCTAAGGGGTCATGTGGTGTTGTTAGTGGTCATATGGTGACCTAAGGGGGTGTATAGTGTCGTTAGAGGTCATTTGGGGACCTAAGGGGCCACATATGTGTTTGAACACCATATGACCTCTTATGACACCATATGACCCATTACGATGTCATATGGTGCTAAGGAGAGATATTAATGCTAAAAATAAGGATGTAGAGAGAAGTTGGGAGGGAGAGGTAGTGATAAAGAGAACAAATAGAGAGTCGGGAGAAACAATAGGAGGAGAAGAGAGATGGAGGAAGGTAAGGAAAGATATGGTGATAAGGAGGGAAGGTGAGAGAGAGAAAGAGAGAGTGCATAGGAGAGACCTAGAGAGGGGAGAGAGAGGAGAAAGAGAGAGAAGAGAGGGAGTCATATGGGGTCCTAAGGGGTCATATGGTGTTTTAACAGTTGTGTGGCCCTTTAGGACCCCAAATGACTGCTAATGACACCATATGACCCCTTAGGACACCATATGACCTCTAACGACACCATATGACCCCTTAGGGCACTATATGACCCTCTAGACACCATATGACCCCTTAGGACCCCATATAACCCCTTGAGACACCATGTGACCCCTTAGGACACTATATGACCTCCTAAGACACCATATGACCCATTTTAATATCCTAGTACATGACATGACCCCTTAGGATACCATATGATCCCTTAGGACCAAATGATGTCCTAGGGGGCCGTGTGACCTAAGGGGTCATATGGGGTCTTAAGGGGCCACACATGTGTTAGAACACCATATGACCCCTTAGGACCATATGATGTCCCAATGGGTCATATGGTGTCCTAAGGGGTGATATGGTGTTTTAACACATGTGTGGCCCCTTGGGACCCCATATAACCCCTAATGACACCATATGATCCTTTAGGACACCATATGACCCCTTAGGACCATATGATATCCTAATGGGTCATATGGTTTCCTAAGGGGTCATATTGTGTTCTAACACATGCATGGCCCCTTAAGACCCCATATGATCTCTAATGACACCATATGACCCCTTAGGACTATATATTGTCCTAATGGGTCATATGGTGTCCTAAGGGGTCATAAGGTGTTCTAACACATGTGTGGCCCCTTAGGACCCCATATGACACCTAACGACACCATATGATATCATAATGGATCATTTGGTGTCCTAAGGGGTCATATGGTGTTCTAACACATGTGGCACCTTAGGACCACATATGACCCCTAACGACACCATATGACCTCTTAAGACCATATGATGTCCTAATGGGTCATATGGTTTCCTAAGGGGTCATATGGTGCTTTAACACATGTGTGTCCCCTTATGACCCCAAATGACCCCTAGCGACACCATATCACCCCTTAGGACACCATATGACCCCTTAGAACCATATGTTTTTCTAATGTGTCATACGGTGTCCTAAGGGGTCGTATGGGGTCTTAAGGGGCCACACATGTGTTAGAACACCATATGACCCCTTCGTACACCATATGACCCATTAGGACATCCTAGTATGTATGGCAAGACCCCTTAGGACAAGATGATATTCTAATGGGTCATGTGGTGTTCTAACACATGTGTGACCCATTAGGACCCCATATGTCCCTTAACGAAACCATAGGACCCCTTAGGACCCCATATGTCCCCTAAAAAACACCATATGACCGCACAAGACACCATATGACCCATTTTAACATCCTAGTACACAACATGACCACTTAGGACACCATATGACCCCTTAGGACCAATGATGTCCTAATGGATCATATGGTGCCCTAAGGGGTCAAATGGTGTTCTAACATATTTGTGGCCCCTTAAGACACCATATGACCCCTAACGATGCCATATGACCCCTCAGGACCAAATGATATCCTAATGGGTCATATGGTGTCCTAGGCAATCATATGGTGTTTTAACACATGTGTGGACCCTTAGGACCACATATGACCTTTAAAAACACCATATGAGCCCTTAGAAAACCATATAATCCCTTAGGACCATATGATGTCGTAATGGGCCATGTGGTGTTCTAAAGGGTCATATGGTGTTCTAACACATGTGTGGCCCCTGAGGACCCCAAATGACCCCTAAAGACAACATATGACCCTTTAGGACACCATATGGCTTCTAATGACACCATATGACCCCTTGGAACACTATATGACCCTGAGGGCACCATATGACCCCTCAAGATACCATATGACCCCTTAGGACACTATATGATCCCTTAAGACACTATATGACCCATTTTAACATTTCTCTTCTCCTCCTATTATTTCTCTGCACTCTCTCTTTGTTATCTTGATCACTACCTCTTCTTCCCAAACTCTCTCTCTCCATACCTATGTTTCTCCTTCCATCCTTCTTTACCTCTCTACCTCTCCATCTTTGTCTAATTACCCACTTGTCTCTCCGCTCTATCTCCATCACCTCTATATTTCCACCCTAGGTCTCTCACCTCTCTCTTCCTAGGCTCTAGATCTCTCATCTATAATTCTTTCCCTCTCTACCTCCTTACCCTCTCTTGGTGTATCAATCTCTCCCTACCCACCTCTCCCTCTCTTCTTAGCTCTCTCTTTCTCTTTATTCTTCCCTCTCTCCCTTTTTCTATCCCTACATTCTTTGGTCATCACCTCTCCCTCCCCTGTACAGGATTTAGATAATAGGTTTTAGAATACAAGGTTTATGGTATAGGGTACATGATTGATGGTACATAGTTTAGGGTACATAGGGTTGATGGTATTGGTTGTATTGATATTTATTTCTATCTCTCCATCTCCATCCCTCTCCCTCCTTACCCACATCTCTCTCTCTCTCTCTCTCTCTCTCTCTCTCCTCTCTCTCTCTCTCTCTCTCTCTCTCTCTCTCTCTCTCTCTCTCTCTCTCTCTCTCTCTCTCTCTCTCTCTCTCTCTCTCTCTCTCTCTCTCTCTCTCTCTCTCTCTCTCTCTCTCTCTCTCTCTCTCTCTCTCTCTCTCTCTCTCTCTCTCTCTCTCTCTCTCTCTCTCTATATATATATATATTATATATATATAATTTAGGTTTCTGCCTTCCTCCCTCTCTACCTCTCTAATTCTCCTTCCTTGTATAATTACCCACCTCTCTATACCCCTCTATCTATGTCACTTCTCTCTCTCCCTATATTGGTCTCCCGCCTCTCTCCCCCCCATAGCTATCTAACTCATCCCCCTTACCCCTCTCCCTTAATTAAATTCTTTCATGTCTTCATCTCCCTTCATAGAGAGAAGAGGAGGGAGAGAGAACAAAGAGAAAGAGAGGGATATAGAGGGGGAGAGGGAGAGGTATACATGGAGTGAGAAACCTAGAGAGGAGAGACGTAGATAGGTGAGGGAGAAAGAGAAGAAAATGATAAATAGGTTCAAGAGAGAGAGGGGAAGAAGGTAGGGAGAGAATTGAAAAGGGAGGGAGTGAACTAGAGATGGGTTAGATGGATATATAAGATACCTAGAGGGGAGGAGAGATGTGAGAGACCTAGATAGGGGGAGAGTGAGAGGGTTATGATAGATGGAGGAGGATTGAGAGAGGTGGAGAGGGAAAGAGGGAGAAACCTAGAGAGGGGTAGAGAGGGTGTGATGTAAATTTGATGATGTAGATGGTAAAGAGAATAAGAATTAGTAGGGAAGGGAGAGAGAGATGGGGATAATGAGAAAGAGGGAGATATAGAGGGAGAGGGGAAGAAAAGAAGGGAGATGCCTAGAAATGGGAGGGAGGGATAAGAGGAGAGATGAGAGAGAGAGAGAGAGAGAGAGAGAGAGAGAGAGAGAGAGAGAGAGAGAGAGAGAGAGAGAGAGAGGAGTGTGAGGGGATTGAGGGAGAGGTATACATGGAGGGACTGTAAGACCTAGGGAAGGAGAAGATAGCGAGGTGGGTGGAGATAGAGAAGAGAGGGAGAGAGTTAAAAAATAAATAGCGGTAAAGGAGAGGGAGAGAACTAGAGAGGGGACAAATAGATAGGTGAGAGAACTATATGAGGAAGGAGAGATGAGATACCTAGATTACAAGAGAGAGGATTGAAATAGATAGAGGGGGAGAGGGAGAGGTGAGTAATGAGACATGATGCAAAGGTAGATAGGTGGACAAGAAGTAAGAATCCTAGTGAGGGGAGAGAGAGTTGATGGCCTAAAGTGTAAAGAGAGAATAACAATGTGGGGGAGTGAGATATATATGGGGGTATGTATGGATGGGGAGATAGAGAGGGAGAGGAGAAGAAAGGGAGGGATATACCTAGAGAGGGAGGCAGATAGAAGTGGAGAGGCAAAAGAAAAAAGAAAGGAGTAAGAGGGTATGGATGGAGAGGTAGACATGGAAGGAGTGAGAGACCTATAGAAGATGGAGATAAAGAGGTAAGGGGAGGAAGAAAAAATGAGGGATTTCATAAAGGGATAGGGTTAAGGAGGAGGGAGACAGAGGTAGAGTGGGACAAAGAGAAATATGGATAGGTGACAGACCTAGAAGGCAAGAAAGGAGTGAGCTAGATAGAGGGGAATAAAGAGAGGTGGGTAACGAGACCTATATGCAGAGTTAGATAGGTGGATAGGAAGGGACGGAGAAACCTAGAGAGTGGTGAGAGGGTGGGATGGAGAGGTAATGACCTAGACAATGAAGATAGAGAATAAGAGAGGAAGAGAGAAGATGACAGAGTGGGGGAGGGAGATAGAGAGGAAGAGGGGAAGAAAGGAAGGGAGATACATAGAGAGGGGAAGGAGGGAGAAGAGAAGAGATATAAGAACAAAGAGATGAGTAAGAGAGGATGGATGGAAATGTAGACATGGAGGGAGTAATAGACCTAGCGAATGAGAAGATAGATAGGTTTGGAGAAAGAGAGAGAAGAGAGGGAGAGAGTTCATAAATAGATAGGGGTAAGGGGAAGGGAGAGAAATGTGGAGAGGGAGGGAGAGAAATAGAGGGTGGACATTAGATAAGTGATAAACCTAGAGATGGAGAGAGGTGGGTAATATTATAAGGAGGGAGAGGTAGTGAGGTGACTAGGGAGGGAGAGCCCTGGATATGGGGAGAGAGAGGATATAAGGGATAAGTAGTGACCAAGAGAAAGGAGTGGGAGGGGAGAGAAACAATAAGAGAGTGAGAGAGAAGAAGAGAGAGGGAAGGAGTCAAGGATAGAAATGGGGGTACAAGGAAGGAATGAAAGGTAGAGAGGATGGGATATACCTAGAGAGGGGAGAGAGAAGTGAGTGAGACAAGAGAGGGAGAGAGATGGGTCTATACTTTGGGGAAGATAAAGAGAGTGAGATATAAAGATAAATTATTATTATAGGAGCATGTTGATTACTGAAATTTGACTAAGTCTAAAATTTTATATGATCCTCTAAAAAATTGAATCTACATTATAACTCCTATAGAATTGAAACCATTCTCAAAGATCCTGCCAATATATACATGAAATATAACTTAAAGTATAAGAAAGGAAAAAGACATATTGAAATGTGACTTATACTTTTAAGTTATATTTCATGCATATGTTCTCCTACCAGGGTGGGTATAAGTTGTGCTGAAGTTGAAGAATTAGATAATGCAAATCATTTGGCACACGCCAAATTTGGCGCTTGCCAAATGTAAAAGATTGACTTTTCACATTTGGTGCACGCCAAATTCGGCACACGCAAAATGTCAAAATCTATTTTTTAAAATTTGGTGAGCACCAAATATGGCAAGTGCCATATTTGGCACTCGCCAAATGGTTTTCCTTGGAAACCAGCAATCCTTTGGGTTGGATTGTACTTGGACATCCAACCCAAAGGGTTGGATGACCATTTTAGGTCTGAGACATGTTTTTATCAAAAGATTAGAAAATTTCACATATTTTTAGTTGTTCTCTCTGTCTACTCCAACTATAATAATAATAACTCTAATTGAAATATCAATCCGAAGTTTGGACATTCATCTGGTAAAGTTACTATTTTCATGGCTAGTGTTCATTTAGTTATCAACCCAGGGACGTAAAACTTGAAATGGGTCTACACTATATATGCACTAAGCTCCTTCAATGGCTATTCTACATTGCTGCAGTAACTAACATTATGAAGAAAGGAAAAGCAAGAATGGAAATCAAAGAAGGCTACATGAAAACTTATAAAAACTACGCTAGAATGATCTAATGTAAATAACAAAAATAACTCTGTTCTGGCTTGGCTGCAGGAACAGTCACTGGATCTATTTCCAGTGGCTGTAGGAACAGTCACTGGATCTATTTCCAGTGGCTACAGGAACAATCCAGGCATGAACTTCTACTATAACTAAAGGAGAAATAATTTCAATGAACATAAACACAGGATCACTCACCAAGTGGGCCCCCTTGGATGAGTGATAGCAAGCTTCCAGCAAAATACTTTTAACAGATTGGAACAACATATTTTTCATTTATTTTTTCCTAAAAATGATTACATGTTCTAAAAGAAAAACTCCAGAATGCTTGCGAAAATTCTCTGCTCTATTCCTTTCTATTTGTCTAACCTCCAAGAAAAAGGAAGAGCTTATTATAAAGAAAAGGTTAGGTACAATGGATAACTAAAATCACGTCCAGAAGAAGAGGTGGATGATTGACAAATGAAGAAGATAACTAGAGCTTGGCTGCAGGAAATGTGGATCTAAACTGAACCACAATCTTTGCACATCGTAGCGATATTTTGCAAATTCAATGCCCACTAGAGTTAAACTCTCATAGTGATATATGGCTGCTCCTATTATGCCATATCTTGCACTCGCTTGGCTCTTCTTCAGTTTGATCTCCAGTTATCTCATACGTGATTCTTCATTCCTTAGGCACGAAAGGAGAACATCCATCGCAGCATCATTTATTATCTGCACTAAACAAGAACAACATACAAGGACATGCATACATATTTTACTTAATTAATACATTCATTAACTCACATATAACATTATCCCAAATAATCCACATTACAATAGGAACAAACCACTTGGCTACAGGAATAGACCAGCAAAGTTCAAACATGATTTCATAAGTTCAGGTTTACACATGGAATACATATAGTCAATTCACAATACTTTACTACCACAATGCAACCCAAATGATGTCAAAAACCTAAGAGTTTTGATGGTAAAAACATGACAAAGTATCAGCTTATCATGCCCCCCAACTTTAAGAGTTTGTTGATCCTGCAACAAAAGGAAAATTTTTGATTCTCCCTGTAACCCTTAAATCACCAACCATGCCCTGACCTATCCCCCCTGAAGCCAAGTTCCAATAAAATCCTTTCATTTTTTCCAGCATGGCCCATTTAGTTGTTTCTTCTGTGAATACATCATAATTCTGCTCTGTTGGTTGGCATGCCAAGAGTGGCCACATAAGGATTGGAGGTTGAAAGATCAATGGTAGCCAGTTGTTGGCTTTCTCCCTAACTAATTGTACGTATCTGGGGGCTCTTTGCATGGCTGCATGAAAATTTTGTAGTGAGTAAGGTTCTCCCTATTTTAAATGTTCTAGTAGATTTTTCCAGCACTGAGTTAACCCTTCCATTGCAGTTGTCCTACTAGTTTGAACCAAATGTTCATATGCTTGGTAAACTTCTTCTCTCATTGGAAGCACTATTTTACTAACATCATCTCTTATTAGTAACTTTTGCCAATCATAATAAAGAACCCTTGGTTCTTGTGATTCCCTTCTTAATGGTAATGGACAGTCAAGCTCTAATTTTTCATACTCCCTGGCTTGTGGCCTTATGATAATCTCATTTTGGATCCATGACGTTAAAGCTCTAATATGGATATCCTCAATATACAATAAGGATTCCACTCCCTGTCTGAAGGTACAACATAGTTATGTAAATATAATTCACATAGCAAATTTTTCACAGCAAGTGGAGAGGTTTGATAAGAAGAAAAGAATTCTTCAGGTGTTTCCAAGGAAGGATTAAGGTCCCTAGCAATATGGTTTAATTTGAATTTCAGATACTGTTCTTTCAAATGTATTGCATAAATTCTTGGAGGTGCCCTACACTGCATCAACTCAGGAACTATACCATAAATTATTTCTACCTTAGCTTCTAATTCTTCAATTTTGTTATCTCTCTTTTCAATCTCTTTTGGTTGTTTATCAATAATCCCTTGCAACCTATCCTTCTCTATTTCCCATTGTCTATAAAATGTTAAAGCAATAGATAAAATACTTAGGGATGAAGGAAGTCTTATAGGTACTGTTTATGGTGAAAATGGATAACAATAATAATGATATTGAAAGGCTAAATGAATTCAACCACAAAACTCTAGCCTAACAACAAAAAAGATCCACCATAACATATGAAGATTACCTAAGACAATGCAAATCAAATGAAATCACAAAGATTATACCATCACATCTCCAATAGGGTTTGGATCTTCATTCTTCCTATCTCCATTGATCTTGCTTGATATATTTGCTCTCAGATTTTATGTGCACAAGAGCTCAACAAAGAATAGAATGTGGTTGCAAGTAAGATCGCCTATGTTCAAAAGAGTAGTGTAGTCAAGTAGTCAACGGGGGGTGAATGCATAGTGAGGATGCATAGATTTATTAGGGTTGATAATGAAGGAAGCGTGTCCTTATATAGAAGACACTATATAAAATGGAGGGATAAGATTGAGAGGTGTAAAAGGAGGTCGGCTATGATTAGAGGGTAGGTAAAAGAAATAATAAAATAATGAAAGGGGTAGGTAGTGTATGAATTAAGAGATGAACAACATGTGTCATGGGTAGAAAAGGTTAATGAATTAATTAAATAAATAAAGATTTATTCAATTAATAGAAGGAGTGAGATCAATTAAATAAATAAGATATTTATTTAATTTAGGAAAAGGATAATTTAAATAAATGAATGTATTTATTTAAATGAGAAATAAGGCTAGAAGAGGATAAATGAATTAATTAAATAAATAAATATTTATTTAATTAATAGATGAATTAGGCTAAAATAATTAAATAAATAAAAATATTTATTTAATTAGACTGGACAATTTTAGGTGTCGACAGGTACTACCTTAGATCGCAGGATTTCTTCAAGAAACTCCTAATTTTGAGCTGGCATACCTCCCATATTTTCCTCAGGCTATTGTAGAACATCTTCAAAATTTTCTTCAAATTGCAGTGCCACAGAAGCAATATTTTCTAGTTTATCCTCAACAACATTTTCTTGAATCTCATCCTCCACAGGGCTTCCTTCTTCCAAATTTTCTACTGCTATAACCTCTGCTAGATTACCCATAGGTTGAGTCTTCTGTGTCCTCCTTCATGTTCTTCTCACATACACTTTTGGAATGGTTGTAGGATCTTTTATTTTTGTTCTACGCCTCTTGGTTGCAGGAGGAATCTGAGTTACCTATGGCTGGGTAATAAATTCTTCCTCTGTTTCACCCATTTCTAACTCTTTTCCCTTCCTTTGCAAAACTAGTGAATCTCTCTGAAGAGAAGTAGAGGGTTGTTCTTCAATTGGTTCTGATTCAATATTTTCTTCCATAACAATTGTGGCTCCTTCAGCAAGAAACAAACCCTCATCTTCAACAGGCGGATTATCTGCAACATTTTCTTCTTCAACTGGTGGATTATCTGCAATAGGGGCATCATCAACCCTAAATTGTTGTATATCCTCAAATACACACCATTCCATTTGTGAAACATCTCTCAGGGACCACTGTACAAGTAGCTTAACTAGTCCATGATGGCTAACGGAGCGATTTCCATTCTTTTGCGTCTCCTTAGCACTTGTAGAAATGAGATGGTATAAGAAATTAGGTACATTAACTCACCGGCCATGCCGCAGATGGCTAAGTAAATTAAAATGAGGCAAATGTAGGTTTGAATACCACCCTTCACATGTAATAAATTTCATAACATACAAAGCTACTTGAGGCCAATGTGCTGGTAGAGAAACCCTTCTAGTTCCTTGTCTATCCACCATTAAGGGTTCGTCAATGGGAGTTGTAAACTCTACCCTGGCACTCCTTGCATCTTTTGATTCTGGAAAGAGTTCTCCTTCTTGTAGCAACCCTGTTACATCTGCTATTCATTTTTTCATAGTAATTACCCTCAAACCTTTAACCATAGCTTCCCCTTCATCAAAGGAATGCATGAATTCTGCAGCAATTTCTTCCTTGTAATCCCTGATTTTCAAGAAGCAATGCAACTAGTCGTGGTTTCAGAAATAATGCTCACAAACACCATCCTATAGCAACCCTTCATGGACTATTGGCTCATGGAAAATTAGATCACCACCCATCTTTTACTTTGATATTTTTCTCTGTGCAACTAAACCAAAATATTTGACAGTATTGCTAAAAATGAAATCTCTTTACATATCATAATTCTGGCGGCAAACTTTATTATTCACTTGTGTGAAATAATAACATAATCAGTAATGATGGGGAGCAGATCAATTTGGGGTACCAAAAAGGACTGATAATTAGTCATACTGGAAAACAAACCATAAAGTACCCCCCCCCCCCCCCAACTTAACCTAACACATGCCCACACAAGCTGACAAGATTTCAGGTAGTGGAGCGGATTTAAACAAGATATAATCATAATGAACTAATAAATGGATAATTAAAATAAAATACAATATACATGTACCTACAATTGCATGAAAATGAAGGCAAAATGAATTGAAATGATAGGTAAGAACATGGGATGGAATGTCGTGGATGGGATTTTATGCACAAAGAAGAATATTCCCATATAAAATGGAAATATTTTATTATGAACTGGCAAATGTGTTCACTGTAGAGGCTATAGGAACATTACCTTTATTAGCTTGCTTAATTGCAACAGGAAGCTCATGAGTTGCTGCAAAATCCATATCAGTTGCTGCAAGAACCTTTTCGGTGGCTGCAGGAACCTTTATGTCACTTTGTGGAACAAACTGCTATAGGAACTCTTCTTTAGTAGTTGGCTTATGATATAGTCTTAGTCGATGTCCATTTACTAAGAGTTTAAATTGAACAGGATCAATTGTAGACAAATGGACTGCTCCATTCTGGAAAACTTCTTCTATCTCATAAGGACCTAACCACCTAGTTTAAAGCTTTACCATAGCATCTTTATATCTGGAATCATAAAGTAGTGACCAGTCACCAACTTTGAATTTCTTTTCCCTGATATATTTATCATGCCATTTTTCTCTTTGATTTTAAATCAGTCCTGTCTGGTGAACATCTATCTTTTTCCATTCATCTAGAGCATTTAATTGTTGAATGTGTTCTTTCTGTGCTTTAGACAATGTCATATTTAATTGCAAAGTTGTTCGCAAAGTTTTATGCTCAAATTCAATAGGCATCATTGTTGTTTTGCCATAAACCATCTCAAAAGGTGTGAAACCAATTGGTTTTTTCCAAGTTGCTCTATATGCCCAAATTGCTTCTGAAAGCCGATGAGATGAATCTTTCCTATGAATAGAAACTATTTTTGTAAGAATAGACTCAAGCTCTCTATTTGTAACTTCTACCTATCCATTAGACTATGGATGATATGGAGTAGATTTCCTGTGTCTTATATTGTATTCATTGACCAAAGCCTTTATCAATATTGAAGTAAATTGAGGTCCTTGGTCAGAGACAATTTCCCTTGGTACTCCATGTCTTGTAAATATCTCCTCATAGAGAAACTCAGCCACCTTATTATCTCTTGCATGTGTCATGGCTCTAGCTTCTACCCATTTTGTTACATAGTCTGCACATACAAAGATATAAGATTTTCCATTAGAAGGGGGATCAATTGGGCCAACAAAATCTAATCCCCACTTGTCAAATGGTGCAATTGATATTTGAGGATATAGTGGCATCTCATCAGATTTTGTAGGTTTGCCCATTCACTGACATCTGTCACATTTCTTTGTGTACTAAGCTACATCCTTGTGTAATGTGGGCCAATAGTATCCTGCATTAAGTATTTTTCAGTGTTGTTCTCTTGGCAGTAAAATGACCTCCACATGGTTCATCATGACATGCATGCAGGATGTCATATGTTTCATCTTCTCTGACACATCTTTGCATGACATGGTCAGGTCCAGTATAAAATAGACAATCAACAATCCATGAAAAGTTAAAACTTTTTTCAACTAGCAACCTTTTTTCCCTAGGAGAGAAATAAATTGGCATCTTAGTTGTAGCTATATAGTTGGTAATATCAGCATACTAAGGGGTGTGAGCCTATATGAGAAACAAATGTTCATCTGGAAAAGTGTCATCTATTATTGTAGAATCTTCCTACAATTGAAGATGTGAAAGATAATCTGCAACCACATTAGACTTCCCTGGCTTATCAACAACCATGATATCAAATTCTTGCATTATTAATAACCAGCAAGCTAATCTACCAGTGATTGATGGTTTATTCATGAGATATCTTATTGCAGTATGATCTGTATGCACAAATATGGGATACCCTGTGATATAGTGTCTAAATTTGTTAAGTGCATATATGACAGCTAGCATTTCCTTTTTAGTAACTATATAATTCAATTCAGGTCCCTGCAAATTCTTACTAATATAATATATTGGATTTGGAATGGTAAAGACCAATTTGACCCCTTAAAAACAGGTGCTTGAGTCAAAGTATGCTTAAGCTTTAAGAAAGCTTCATTGCATGTTGGGGTCCATTTAAATTATGCATCTTTGGTAAGCAGTGAATATAATGGACTTGCAATTTTGCTGAAATCTTTGATAAACCTTCTGTAGTATCCAACATGACCAAGAAAACTTCTCACATCTTTTTGCTTCATAGGATCATTAATATGCTGAATGACCTCAATCTTTGCTAGATCCACTTGTATGCCTTGTATAGATATATGATGACCAAGGAATATTCCTTCTTCCATCATAATAAAACACTTATCACTGTTTAAAGACAAATTGTAGTCTTCACATCGCTGCAAAAGTTTCTTCAAATTACCCAATGCTTGATCAAATTTAGAACCATAAGTTGTGAAGTCATCCATGTAAATTTCCATAATATCTTGAGAAATATCAGAAAAAATACTGATCACTGCTCTTTGAAAAGTGGTTGAAGCATTACACAACCCAAAAGGAAGAGCAGAATATGCATACATGCCCCATGGGCAAGTAAATGTTGTCTTCTCTTGATCCTCTAAGGCTATCTGTATCTGATTGTAGCCACTAAATCCATCAAGGAATGAAAAATATCTCTTACCAACAAGAGAATTTAATACCTGATCCACAAATGGCAATGAAAAATGATCTTTTCTTGTTGCTAAATTTAGAGCTCTATAATCAACACATACTATTCATTTGCCTCCTTATTTAGGCACTATCACCAGAGGTAATACCCATTGACTGTCAAAGATAGGATAGATAAACCCAACTTTCAACAATTTCTTTAATTCTTCTTTAACTATGTCCTTCAAGGGAGGATTGACTCTTCTTTGAGGTTGTCTAAGTGGGCAACAATCATCCTTTATGTAAATACGATGAGTACAAACTGCTGGATCAATCCCACTCATATCCTTGTAATCCCATGCAAAAACATTTTTATGGAGTTTCAACAAGTCTACAAGGCCCTCTTTTTGAGTATCTGATAGATCTCTATTGCTATTAAAATATTTATTCAATTCCACCTCTATCTTAATAGTAAGATCAATCTAGTTTATATCAGAAAAATGAGAAAAAGATAATTCCTGCAGCAACAGAGTATGCAAAATATTAGTGGCTGTAGGAAAGTCCAAACCTACAATATTTGAAACCAATTCCTATAATTTTTGCTCTTCTATAAATTTATTTATCAATATTTTATAAAGAATTGATTCCTCATCATATAACTGCCTAAGTGGTCCTCGATTAATCATCATAAGGTGATTAATAGAGTCAATTTCTTCAGATTCCTCCCCCAAGATAGGCCAAACAGCTTGTTGCTGCTCAAGCTGTGGTTGTGTTGGAGAATACAAGGCTAATGTTTTTATAGAACTCCCATCTAAAATAGTCATGTCTCCTGATCTACACCCAATATATGCATCATTTGTGGCAAGCCAAGTTCTACCCAAAATGATCAGATATCCTCCCAATGTTTCTTTTGGAGATAGAATCATAAAGTCTGTAGGATATTCCCAAGAATCTAGAATAACTACGACATCCTCTATGATACCGTCAAGTCTCACTGTAGAGCCATCAGCAAGTTGTAGAACTATGGGTGTAGCCCTTAAACTATTGATCTCTAGATGTTTCATTACTTCCCTTGTCATTACATTAATGGCTACTCCTAAATCAATCAAAACATTCTTTATTTGATTGCCATTAATGACTATACTCACAACAGGACTACCTGGATCAGAATACTTTGGAATTGCAATTTTACCTAACATGATATCAGCCAATTGACCCATAACATGCACTGTTTGTGGATCCTTTTTCTTCCTGCTGGGTTTCTTTAGGCATGCCTCTCTCAATGCCTTACCATATATAGGCGCATCATTTATTGCTTGCAAAAATGGAATTTTAACACAAATGTGTTTCAGTTGATCAATAATATCAAAGCTTTGCTGTTGTTCAATGGGAACTTCTTTGTCTTGCAATCTATGAGGAAATGGTGGCAATATTTGACTCTGGGGTATTATATCTATTGAATTAGAAATTTCCTTCTCCTCCTGTACCTCAGTGATAACTGGATGAGAGGGATTAGGTAAAGTTGTTCCAGATCGGAGGTGTATGTCATCTAGTGATAAAGAATAGGTTGGGTACTAATTAACATCAACTGAATAAGCTTGTTGTTGTTGCTGAGATTTGATATTTGGATTTGGTAATAGTTGAGTAGGCAACTGTGTTGGTTCAGGTGGTGCAATAGTAGCTGCAGGAGGAGGCATTAATGCAGGAGGTTGTGGCTGCTGAATAGGAGGTTGATATCTAGAAGATTGGGCTGGCCATGATTGGTTCCCCCTCCATTGAGAGGTAGGTTGCCAATTCCCTTGAAACTGGTTCCCTTGACCCTGAGGTGGATACCAGTTCCCCTGTGGCTACTACCACTGTGGAACTTGATTAGCAAATTGCTGCCCTTGGCCTTGTGACCCCTACCAATGTGGATAGTTACCAAAATTTTGAGAATATTGTGGTTGCCATTGGTTCTTTGGTGCATAAGAATTACCACTATAACTAGAAAAAGAAAGTGGATCGGGTGGCATACCTTGTCTTTGAAAATTTGGTCTTCTTTGAGAAACATAGAAGGCTTGCTCATCCTCACCTTGAACTAGTTTGAAGTCAGGTACTTCCACATTTGCAACCATCTTACATCTGTAATCTTTCTTCTGAATTTTACAATGAGGATAGAATTCTACAAGGAATGCATCAACTTCCTCATGCTTCTTCTTAGCTGCCAATGTATCCAACTGGGTAGCCATATTGTTTATTATGTCCTCCTTGAAGTCTTTTAACAGATGACTAAGTTCCAATCTAGAAACTCTAGTTCCAGATGTTGATAATGGTGTCCCTGGCTTAAATCTCCTGTTCTCCTTAGATGTAGATCTAGAATACTTTTTGCAAATTTGTCCTATTTTAGCCCAAGTAGATTGTGTAATGTCACCTCCTCCCATAAGATCTAAGGAATCGGTGCATTCATCACAGATACCCCTCAAAAATATCAATTTGAGGGAATCTTCATTCAGAGTACTATGCTTGGACTTCTTGACACTAAACAAAAACCTTTCTAGATAATCTTCAAGACTCTCATCTTCAGTTTGTGTCATTCTAAAGATATCATCCCTATGATGATCAGTGCCTCTACAATAATCTTTGTATTTTGCAAGAAACAACTGTTTCATCTCATCCCATGTATTGATTGTGCTACTACCCAAGCTCATAAGCCATCTCAAAGATGACTCCTTCAAAGTGGGAGGAAAAATTTTGAGTCTATGGGCATCTATAGTATAGGCAAAACTCCTATAGAGAACATCAAACTCAAACAGAAATGTATCCGGATCCTCTATCACCAACCCATAGAATTTAGGGAGTGAAGATGCTGGAATGTTCTTGAGGTTAGCATTATCATGCTGATTAGAGATGGGAAACTCAAACATTGGACCTGATGGTGGTGGTAGATTATTCCCACCAGGAGGAGGGTTCCCTTGCATTGGACTTGTGGGGGTTGTTACTATAGGAAATTCTTCTTCTTGTGGACCAAAAAGGAACTGAAGACTACCTTCTGGAAATTCAGATTCAGGGTGATTCAAATTCTGTGGGGCTTGGTAAAGTTCAGCAAAAGGATTTATATTTGGGAAATTATCTTCTGCATTATTAGGATGAGTGGGCAGAAATCCACCTCTGGGGTCTCTTCTTCTGCTATGCATGCAGATTCATAAAATTTTCAACCAATTAAAAAAACTATAATAACCATAAAAGGTTCTTAGTTTGACACCATCCTCGGCAATGGCACCAAAAATGTCTACTCCAACTATAATAATAATAACTCTAATTGAAATCTCAATCCGAAGTTTGGACATTCATCTCATAAAGTTACTATTTTCATGGCTAGTGTTCATTTAGTTATCAACCCAGGGACGTAAAACTTGAAATGGGTCTGCACTATATATGCACTAAGCTCCTTCAATGGCTATTTTACATTGCTGCAGTAACTAACATTATGCAGAAAGGAAAAGCAAGAATGGAAATCAAAGAAGGCTACATGAAAACTTATAAAAACTATGCTGGAATGATATAATGTAAATAACGGAAATAACTCTGTTCTAGCTTGGCTACAGGAACAGTCAGTGGATCTATTTCCAGTGGCTCCAGGATCAATCGAGGCATGAACTTCTACTACAACTAAAGGAGAAATAATTTCAATGAACATAAACATAGGATCACTCACCAAGTGGGCCCCCTTGGATGAGTGATATCAAGCTTCCAACAAAATACTTTTAACAGATCAGAACAACATATTTTTTATTTATTTCTTCTTGAAAATGATTACATGTTCTACAAGAAAAACTACAAAATGCTTGCCAAAATTCTCTGCTCTATTCCTTTCTATCTGTCTAACCTTTAAGAAAAAGGAAGAGCTTATTATAAAGCAAAGGTCAACTACAATGGACAACTCAAATCACACCCAGAAGAAGAGGTGGGTGATTGACAGATGAAGAAGATAACTAGAGCTTGGCTGCAAGAAACATGGATCTAAACCGAACCACAGTCTTTGCACGCCATAGTGATATTTTGTGAATTCAATGCCCACTAGAGTTAAACTCCCATAGTGATATATGGCTGCTCCGGTTATGCAATATCTTGCACTCGCTCGGCTCCTCTTTACTTTGATCTCCATTTATCTCATACGTGATTCTTCATTCCTTAGGCACAAAAGGAGAACAGCCATCACGGCATCATTTATTATTTGCACTAAACAAGAACAACATACAAGGACATGCATATGTATTTTACTTAATTAATACATTCATTAACTCACATATAACATTATCCCAAATAATCTACATAGCAATAGGAACAAACCACTTGGTTGCAGAAATAAATTGGCATGGCTATAGGAATAGACCGGCAAAGTTCAAACATGACTTCATAAGTTCAGGTTTACACATGGAATACATATAGTCAATTCACAATACTTTACTACCACAATGCAACCCAAAAGATGTCAAAAACCTAAGAGTTTTGATGGTAAAAACATGACAAAGTATCAACTTATCACTCTCCATCAAGTTTGCACATGTTTCAATGAAACTAAAAAAAACACCATAGTAGCTTCAAGCTCTCTCATCAAAGCATGCAATTTTTTCCCATTTTGATTTCGTTAAGGCTTTCATGTATAATTTCTTTTGTTAGTGTGTTTGTTTTTGCTCAAAAACCAACATGGACTATTTTGGCTATAGTTTTTAACACATTCATTGGATTTTGGAGAAACCTACAATTTTAGAAACTAGGCTCCATTCTACACAATTAAAAAAAATGACTTTTGATTAGTTTTCAATGATTTTAGGGGCGAGGACACTCAAATTTATGTTTTTCAGGATGTGTCCACTTCAAAAATTAGAAAACAATCATATACTCATTAAAAAACTAGCCAAAAAATGGGGCATAAACTACAAGATGTTAGCTTATTTCTCACCTAAACGATTTTAAAATTTCAAAAAACAATTAACATTTTAGGGGGGCCACAACAGACACTATGTTATGTTTTTTGCATAAAAACAGGACCACTTTTTGTGGACCCTTTTTTTGAAGCCCTTAATCTCCACCATTTTCAAAACAAATTAGTAGTTTAGATAGTAGACTCGAAGTACTCTAATTTTTGTTCTTGTTGCATCTTCTAATTTGGAATGTAACTATGTTCAATTTGTCATTAAAGTTCAGACTTTGCTGATTTCATAAAAAAAAAGTGGCATCTTAAGACCCCCTTTTGGTACCACAACTTGGTACACATACACACTTACATAAACATTTTGAAAAAAAAACTTCACTTTTTTGACACCTATATCTTTTAAACCATTAAGAATTTGAAGATGATGTAAACTAGTGATTTGTAAAATCTTATATGCAAATTCTAAATATTTTTTTTTAAATTTTTATCAAGAAAATTGTATTTATTTTTTCATCTCCCTCGAAAAGTAGTTATTTACAACAAACAACAATTTTTAAGAGTGATGTGCATCTCGAAATGCATTTTTTTTCTATAAATGACAAAAACTCAATTCTTTCAAATTTTGGTTTGTAACATCAATACCCAGTACACACAATTGGTTTGATAGTTATCTGTTGAATATTTTTCATTTTATTAAGTTTTGAATTTGGATTAATTATAATTATGACATAGGTGTACGTTTGAACACATAACTTGTTCTATATATATATATATATATATATATATATATATATATATATATATATATATATCGAAATTCAATTTTTTATTTTCTCGAAAGAAGGCATCAATACCTAGTGCATAGATATTTTTCTAAATCTTTTTAATTTAGTCATTGGAAAGCTTGTTTCGAGGACTACCATACTACATTTTGGGTTGTCAAGGTCATTCCATTTGAGCCTTCAACCAGAGGTTTGAACACCAAAAATATGCAAAAAATTGTAGAAATTTTTAGAAAAGTGTAAAAAGGGGGGCTCGAATGAACCCCCGGATATAATTAAAAAATGACAAAAACAACCGTTAAAGGGGGTTCTCTTGAAAGAGGGGGTTTGAGCAAAGTGGGCAGTTTGAGCAAACCCTAGAGGGTAGTTCGTTTGAAAATCCCCAATATGAATGAACACCCTCTGATTTTTTTTGCCACCATCATGTTTCTCCTTCATGGGTGAAAGTGAGAACTGTAGACACCTAAAATTAATATTTAATTAATTTAAGCCTATCAACATAATTAATTAATTTAATTGTGTTATCCTTATTCCTCTCAGAATCAAATAAATCTAATTTAATTAATCCTATCAATATTGTCCAATAATTAATTTATCAAATAAATTAATTATTCCCCTATTCTTCTAAAGTCCCCTCCAATAATTATTTCCTCTAAACCCACTCAATTAATTAATTTTAATTAATTAACCTAGTCATGTGATTCCTACAAATCACTTTTCCTAATCCCACTCAACCTAATTATTCCTTCTAGAATCTCTCATAATCATGCTTATCATTATCCCTCAATTTTTAATTCCCACTCATGTCACATCAACATTGAGTCTCTCAAATAAATTCAAATTTCTTTGAATCCCTCAATGCATCCTTATTTTGGAATTTTTAATTCCTCATATTTGAAATTCAAATTTCTCCCCGCTTTTCCCAAGGAATTTAATATTCTTATTTATTTTTCCAAGGCACTCTTGATCCATGCATTCTATCTAAAATCAATCTCAACCCATCATGATTAAATCAATCTTGGCCCTCCATTGGCCTTCTCCAATCTATAAATTGGAGCCTATTCTCTCCACAAATAATCCACTTCTCATGCATTGTCATGTTGCCTATTTCTTCTCTCATCCTCTTCTAATCCAAATCCTCATCTATCTATCACAATCCAATCCATTAATCTATCTTGTTGAGCACAAAGGAGAGCATTCCACATCACAATCAAGCAAGTAGCACATCAAGTGGAGCATCAAGGGTGCATCCTCATCATCCACTTCATCAAGCTCAATCCGAAGGAGAAGGTAAAATAGCAAGGTAAAATTGATCTCTTGAAGTTTTAGTGTTTTCATGCTTATTTCATTGTGTTTTTTATCATTTAACCTTCCATTATGTTCTCCCCTCTTTATTCTGGCACGCCCCATGGGACCCATGTCCCTAAATATAATGTTTTTGTGAGTTTTTGTGAGTGTGCAAGTCGCAGGTATTGGAACAGCGCGAGCACCTACAAATCAGCACAAGCGATTCGGGTTCAACGCGACAGATAGACCTTTCAGCGCATGCACAGGTGCATCAGCGTGAGTGCAGGCGCACCAGCGCAAGCAACTTAAAATTTAAAAAAAAAATCCTTTATTTTTGAAATTTACTAACTCCTTTTGTCTTTTCAACATAGGTGCACACATTTCAGTGTGAGCAGAAGCATTTCAGCATGGGAGAAACTGCATCAACGCGATTGTTTTCAAAATCCCACCCTCTACCAAAAAAATTTTAAATTTGAATTTTGAAATCTAACCGCTAACTTTTATTCCAAGTTTTCATGTTTTATCGCAAGCACAGGCGTTTCAACGTGAGCACATGCATTTCAGTGTGTGCATAGGTGCTTCAACGTGACTGATCCAAAACAACACGATAGACAGGTTGCCTAGGAGATCCAACCAAATATTTTGTCTTTTTTTTAACTAGGCACCTATATCTAATTAGAGGTTAAATGAACCATTGTCTTTTATGTTTTGTGAAAAGTGTAAAGGTAGGAGAGTATGCTCTCGTCTAGCTAGACAATAAAAAATCCAGACCCTCCAAGTTTTTCATGTTTTTTGCATGCTTACCCTTAGCGGGCCTGCCCTCCCAACTTTCTCTTTGAGAAGGTAAGAGGGGAACGACTCAAGTGAGTACACCCGGACTTGGGGTTCCCATCTCACTATAATAAATAGGCCATTGATGATGAAAGGGTCAATGGTTGGAGCTATATGAGAGTTCACTCTCACATTGGGTGCTTAGTAGGATCCTAGAGATCTCAATCACACTTGTGTGACTACTAAGTTCTTGGTGCTTAGTTGGGCTATAGGCCTCAATTTCCCTTGTGCAACTGCGAAGGGTAGCTCCTAACGGAAAGACATATTAAACACCTTGTGCATAGTGGCCAAAAACCTTCTAGTCATTGGTGCAGGAGGTCAGACCTCCGAAGCCGCCCATATTTTTACAGCCCTTAGTAGAGACACAAAGTTAGCATGAGGATTTTTCATGGGAATTGATGCTTGGCTTCCTCAGAGAAGTGAGTGTCGTGGAGGGGAGCTAGTGTGGTCAAGCATCTAAGTGTCCACTCTAGGTAAGCGTAGATGGGAAACCAATTGGGATCCATTGACTATTGTCTTTTCTCACCATAGGATATGTTGTGAAGGAGCATGAGTGTCTTTTGAGTCTAACTTCTTTTGACCATTGTGTTTTCTTTACTTGACATCTCTTGCCAAGTCCATCCCCCACAACCAATCAATCATCCCTCTTTCCAAATTCCATCTTGTCATCAAATCTTTTATCCATTTCTATCTATCCAAGAAATTCTTCAATCCCCAATCCACTTTCATCCATTCAAACAAGCATCCTTCCTCAACCAATATTTTTGTCCAAATAACTCATCCGACTTTGGGTAGCCTCCCCTTTTATTCTTCCTTTTATCTATCCATTCTTCCATAATCATTCTCCCTCTAATCCAGTCAAATCTCCAAAATTCCAATCAATCAAATCCATCCATCTTCCTAATCCGGTTATCCAATCCTCCATCAAGCAATCATCCAATCCTTTAATCCAATCAAATCCAATTCATCATAAATGCCAACCAAGTCCTAATCCAAGGACCAATCCAAATCAAATCAAATCAAATATAATCCTATTCAATTCAATCCAATCAAATCAAGTCCTAATCCAAGGACTATTCCAATCCAAATCAAATCCAATCCAAACCTAATCAAATCTAATCCATCATCATTCCAAGCCAAGTCCTAATCGTTGTCTTCATTTAACATCATCTTCATAATATTTCCCCTCCAAAACATATTCATCCAATTCCAATCTAATCCTTCATTCTCAACATGGCTACCCAGAATTTCAAAGCTTGGTATGAAAAGATGCTCATGGAAGTTCATGAATCTGCCTACCAAGTTAATCCCATAATCTCCCACTCGCCTATCATACCTTCATCCATCCCAACTCAACACATTACACCCAATCCCAACCTATACCATATCTCTTATCCTTCCTCTACCTTCGACAAGGGAAATCAATCTTATTCCCATCCATATATCCATATTATCCCTAATCCAATATGTATACCTCCATCTCCCCCCCCCATCTACATCCCAATCCCCATCCTTTCACAACACATTCATCACCTCTACCCCCCATCCAAATCCTTTACTCCATAGTCTTCCAATAATTAATCCTAATTCCCCAATCCATTATCCTAATCCTCCACCTAATCCCAATTCTCCATCTAATCCTAATCCTTCAAAATCCATATTGTCCACATCCTCGAAATCCATCATCCATAATCTTATCCAAGACATGCTAGCAAAGGAGACAAAATCCTCACCTCAAAGCAAAGTGACCAGGTCTCCTCGAGTCCTCCATCCACTCCAATCAACTCCACCTCAAAACAAATCCCAATCCCCCACACTTCATGATACCCCCATTTCCCCATCTACTCACATCAAAGCTTCCATATCTTCCTCCATCACACAGTCCCCACAACTCCAAACATGCCAAAAGCTTGTTCCAAAGCATGCTAGCATATAATCTTCTCCATCTCATGATGCTTCTCCCTCCACTCCATCTAATGATCCCATCCCCTCCACTTCCTCTCATGATCATATGATTACTCTATCCAACCCTCTCCCTCCATCGCATGATCCTCTTCCATCTCATTATCCAATCACCCCTTCCACTCCATCTCATGATACCCTTCCTAGTCAAGATCAAAGTATCTCTTCATCTCCATGTCATGATCCCAATCCATCTAAAGATCCTAATCTTCCTTCCACAACTCACAACCCTCAAAATGGACTCGCATCTTATTTCCGAAATAATAAGGGTCCTCAAGCTAATGCTCAAGATGTTGGTACATCCTTTATTCCTCCTAAATCCAAATTTCCTTCATACAAATCAAAAACCCATTATCCCCAATCATCCACATCCATTTTGGGACCCTATATTCCAAAGATAAATCGTCCATTCCTTCCATCCATTTTGGGTCCTTAAATCCCTCCATCCACTACCCTATCACCTCAAATAATCTTAAAGTAAGATCAACAAAGGCACACCTCATTGAATACCTCCCAACACTCTCCTTCCATCATCCCACCAGCCATAAAATCCTTAAGTCATTCATCTTCATGCACCCATCCCATTTCTATTGGAAGCAATTTGGATGCCCAATCTAAAAAGCATAAAGTTCAAAATCCACAAAAATCAAAGGATCAACATGTCCCCTCAAATGACATGCTCAAAAGAAAAATCTGATCCAAAAGAAGGAAAAATAAAAAAGGCCACAAAGGCCCCAAAAGAAAAAATGAAAAACCATGTGGATTCCCAAATAATCAATGCATCCCAAAGCAAAATCAAAATTGGCATCCAAACTTGTTAATCCAAAAGCTCCATCCAATCCTCCATCTAACACTCCTCCATCTTCAAAATCCATTTTGGGCCCTTATGTCCCAAAATCCACCATCCCAACTCCATCATCCCCCTCTTCTATTTTGGGTCCTCATTTCCCAAAATCCACACTTTATCCTCTATCTAATTCAAAACACTCTCCCCCAATACTCCACCACCCTTCAAGGTGTGTGTCAATGTTGATCTTCCATAAATTCTTCAAAACCCCATCCATTATCCACCATCCACTTTTCACAATCCCATTCCATTAGTCCAATCCTTCCTAAATCCTTATCTTCCATTCCGTATCCATTTCATCTCCCCAATTATTGTTACCAACATCTATGAGCATACCTCTAGTTCAAAGAAATACTAAGGGATACCATCTATGGAACTAGATACTTAAGTCCTCCCTTCCTCCTTCATGCATCCACTATCTTCCATATCCACTCATCCTTATCCTTCTCCATCCAAACTATTCCAAAAAATCAAAAAATCAAAAAAATACCAAAAAAAAATTTTAAAAAAAAAAAAAAAGTAATCATTTCATCCAATGGTGAAAACCACTTCTTATGGCACCTTGGGTAAGTACCATGATGGAAACTTGGAAAAAAAGCATCATGTGTAATTTCCTCATCCCCTTTCACTCTACACTTGGGGGAAAGCTTCATCCATGCAATGCTCCCATCCATCTACATCCTATCTAAGTCCATTCTCCTTTCCTATCTTTGATCTTGACTATCCTATCCATATCCTCCATCTCATATCCCTCATCCTATTAAAATGAATCCTCCATTATTATATTTCATCATGATCATATAGAGGCAAAATAAATTATATACATGCATGCTTTGGAGCATTCAAGCCTTAATCCTCTACCATCCATATCCATTACACATTATCCTTCCACCTCATATATCTTTATCCACCATCTTTACATCCTTAATTCCACTACCTCTAGTGTGTGGCATTGCACTCCTTTGCAGCATAGTCCATGCATCTCCATCACCCTACCCTCCATTCCTCCATTTCCTCTTACCAACCCATTGGTAAGAGGAAATTGGTTCCTTTTTCTCTTACCTCCCTTGTCATTGGTTCCATTCAATCAAATTCTATCCACAAATCCACCCCATCCTATCCAATTTCTAATCCAATCCTATCTCATCCAATCTCCATCTCTTCCAATTCAATCATTAATCCCATCTTCAATCCAATCCTATTCAATAGTCTATCCCCCTTTTTCATCCTATCTAATAATTTATCCTTCTTCCAATCCTATCCAATCCATCAAACTGATATTTCCCCATCTACCTAAGCTCGCACTGACTTGTGCCTAATCCAAGCACCCATCCATACTTTGCTAATCAAATCCAAGCAATAATCCTCTCATCTGTAGACCTCGCGCATCCAACTTGTCTTTTGTCATCCATCAATCAATCCATCACCTGCCCATTGGGATGAATCCTTCCCTAGTCCGATAGTTTATCCAAATCCATGTCCTACTCTTGGCAAGAGATGTCAATTGGTCATGTTCATGTTGTGTGTACGCTTGAGCTTTCTCTTTGTTTTCATCTTTTGCCCCATGACTATACCTTGTTTAGGACTACCTTGATCATCCTATATATTGGTATGTCTTAGCTCGTGTATAATGGGGCATAGTTTTTATGGCATGATGTGTTTGAAGGTATTCCTTGTTCAAACCAGCAACCCTGCATTAGTGTTTATCAACACTTTCATGATTGTGTGCAAGACATTCTTCTTTAACTGAGCGTCAGTCCATGCCTCGGATCTTCATATCATCCTGGTTCCTATAATTAGTGGTGTAGACTATCCATGGTAATATCAAATCTAGGTTTGATCTCTATAATTTCCCAACAAGAAATCCAATCCATTTATCATTTCTTTGTCTCATTTCATTCACAACACTCCAGCCCATCCTACTTCCCTCTTTCATTATCTTCATCCTTTAATCACTAATTCTTCTAATTCCTTTCGAGAGCACACCCATGGTCTTCAAAATTGCATGTCCTCTCGAGGGGGCATACCACTACTTCATCATCATCCTTCCTCCTTGTCATTCTTCCTCATTTCAGTACTGGGGCATTATGCTACTAGTCCTTATCCTTTTCTTCCACTATGTTTTATTCTTCTTTGATATAACATCATTTCATGACGCTATATCAAAGAGGGGCAAAATGTAGACACCTACAATTAATATTTAATTAATTTAAGCCTATCAACATAATTAATTAATTTAATTGTGTTATCCTTATTCCTCTCAAAATCAATTAAATCTAATTTAATTAATCATGCCACTTTTTTTTAATAATTAATTTATCAAATAAATTAAGTATTCCCCTGTTCTTCTAAAGTCCCTTCCAATAATTATTTCCTCTATACCCACTCAGTTAATTAATTTTAATTAATTAACCTAGTAATGTGATTCCTACAAATCACTTTTCCTAATCCCACTCAACCTAATTAACCCTTCTAGAATCTCTCATAACCATGCTTATCATTATCCCTCAATTTTTAATTCCCGCTCATGTCACATCAACATTGAGTCTCTCAAAGAAATTCAAATTTCTTGGAATCCCTCAATGCATCCTTATTTTGGAATTTTTAATTCCCCATATTTGAAATTTAAATTTCTCCCCCCTTTTCCCAAGGAATTTTATATTCCTATTTATTTTCCCAAGGCACCCTTGATCCATGCCTTCTATCTAAAATAAATCTCAACCCTTCATGATCAAATAAATCTTGGTCCTCCATTGGCCTTCTCCAATCTATAAATTGGAGCCTATTCTCCTCACAAATCATCCACTTCTCATGCATTGTCATGCTGCCTATTTCTTCTCTCATCCTCTTCTAATCCAAATCCTCATCTATCTATCACAATCCAATCCATCAATCTATCATGTTGAGCAAAAAGGAGATAATTCCACATCACAATCAAGCAAGAAGCACATCAAGTGGAGTATCAAGGGCGCATTCTCATCATCCACTTCATCAAGCTCAATCTGAAGGAGAAGGTAAAATAGCAAGGTAAAAATGATCTCTTGATGTTTTAGTGTTTTCATGCTTATTTCATTGTTTTTTTTATTATTTAACCTTCCATTCCATTTTCCCCTCTTCAAGAACCATTATTCTGAACTCGCCTAGTGAGATACCAGGTATGCAAATCAAGTGCAACATTGATTTTTGGATAAATTTGGTTCCAGGAGTAGTGCCTATATCTAAGGCTCCTTATTGGCTAACTACTCAAGAGTTGAGTGAGTTGAGACTGCAGTTGGAGGATTTATTATCTAGGATTCATTCACCCTAGTGTCTCTCCATGGGGTGTGTCAGTTTTGTTTATGAAGAATAAGGATGGATCTCTTAGATTGGTTATTGATTATAGACAACTTAATTAGGTGATGATGAAGAACTGATATCCCTTGTTGAGGATTGATGACTTGTTTGATCACATTAAGGATGCAAAGGTCTTTTCCAAGATAGAGCTTAAGTCTGAGTACCATCAATTGAGGATTCATGAGGTAGATATTCATCGTACAACATTTGTACTCGATATGGACATTATGAGTTTATAGTGGTACCTTTTGGTCTCACTAATGCTCCATAAATTTTTATTAAATTGATGAATGGAGTTTTTAGGACATATCTCGATAGGTTTGTACTTGTATTCTTGGATGATATATTAGTTTTATCAAGATCATTGGAGGAGTATGAGGAGGACATGAGGCAAGTTTTTTAGTGCCTTCGGGAGAATCAGTTGTATGACAATATGGCAAAGTATGAGTTCTTCCAGTCATAGGTTAGATATCTTGGCCATGTCATATCAAGAGAGGGTCTCGCAATTGATCCCTCTAAGATTTAGGCAATAGTGGATTGGCCAGCACCCACTAATGTGGACGATATTCGTAGCTTCATGGGTCTTGCAGGCTATTATCGTAGATTTGTTCAAGATTTCTTGAGGATTGCTCATCCTATCACTTCTCTTCAAAGGAAAGGGAAGACATTTTTATGGTTATAATAATGTGAGAGATTTTTTAATCCTTAAAGAGCGTCTGATGAGTGCGCCTATTCTAGCACTGCCAGATCCTTTGGGTGATTTTGTGGTGTGCACATATGCATCTTTGGAGGGTCTTGGAGTGGTTTTGATGTAGGACAGTTGAGTGATAGCTTATGAGTCACATAATCTCAAAGATCATGAGTTAAATTATCCTACTCATGATTTAGAGCTAGTATTTGTGTCACATGCCTTGGTTCGATGAAGACACTTTCTTCTAGGGCATCAGTTCGAGTTGCACAGTGACCATCATAGTTTGTAGTACACTTTTACATAGCTAAACTTGAATGTTAGGTAAAGGTGTTGGATGGAGTTTTTATGTGAGTACGATTTTGAAGTGGGATACATTCAGGGCAAGGAGAATGTGGAGACATGAGGTTGTAGTGATGACTCTTAATGTAGATTTCAGCAGTATAATTCTTAGTTCCCTTCCTTCAGATGTTTGGTGTTAAGAGGTCAGAGCAGAGATTGCATTAGGGAGAGCTTTGGATGGTATATATGCAGGCTATTCATTAGAATCCAATGGTCTTCTTAGACATTTGGGACGTATATGTGTTCCACCTTTAGATGGTCTTTTATTATTGATTTTATCAGTCCCATTGTGCACCTTACTCAGCACATTTACGTGTCAAGAAGATGCACACAGATTTGTGATAGTTGTATCATTGGGCAAGCATGAGGAGAGATATAGTGGATTTTTTTTCTTGTTGCTTGGAGTGTCAGCATGTGAAGGCAGAGCATCAACATCCAGTAGGTTTGTTGTAGTCAAACCTATTTCTAGAGTGGAAATGGGACATTATATCTATGGATTTTATCATTGGATTGCCTATGTCTTCATGTCATCATGATGCTATCATGGTCACCATTGATAGGTTGACCAAGGTCGCACATTTCTCTCCAACCAAATCTTCACACATAGCAATGACACTGGCTCATATTTTCATGGAGGAGATAATGAGATTGCATGGTATTCCTTGATAAATTATATCAGATCGTGATCTAGTTTTCACTTCGGAATTATGGACTTCCCTTCAGCATGGTTTAGGAGCTCAGTTGAAGTTTAGTTCAACATATCATCTTGAGAAAGATGGTCAGACTAAGAGGGTTAATCAGGTGTTGGAGCCTCATATGTTGCAAATGTATGTCATGTATCAGTAGTCTAGATGGGAGGATTACATTCATTTGGTGGAGTATTTCTATAACAATGGCTACCATAGTTCAAATGGCATGTCCCATTTTTAGACATTGTATGGTCGATCATGTTAGACACCCTTGAGTTGCAATCATTTGGAGGATAGAGTGCTTCTTGGTTTAGAGATGTTGTAGGTCATGGAGCAACAGATGGCACATATTAGAGAGCATTTGACAGTAGCATAGGAAAAATAGAAGAAACATGTAGATGTTCATCATGTGGACAGGCAGTTTTCGGTAGGAGATAAGATATTTTTGAGAGTGCATCAGTGGAAGAGTCCTATCCATTGTGGAAAATTATCTAAGTTGGCACCTCAATTTGTTGGACCATTTGAGATTTTATAGTGGATTGGTCTTGTAACATATTGTCTTTCCTTATCGCCCGACTTGTCCTATATCCATGATGTGTTTCATGTGTCTGTTCTAAGGCCTTACCATCTTGATGTATCACATGTTTTGGATTGGAATGCATTGTAGGTAGAGGATGGGTAGCTTTGTTTGCAGCCCATATCCATTCTTCAGCATCAAGGGCTGACCCTCAGGGGTTAGGACATAGAGTAGGTAAGGATCCAATGAGACCCGAGTGATGATTCTTTGGTGACTTGGGAGGATGTTGCATGGCTGAGAGAACTTTACTCCTATTTGTTCTTAGGCTTCCAGGAGTAAGCCTAGGCAAAGGGGGGAGGATGCAGTGTCCCTCCTAGATTCACATTTTGATTTATGCATTATAGACTAATTTAGACATGTGGTTGATGTTTTGACATTTTCTTATGGCTTTATTTCTATCTCAGATGATATTGGTGATGGTAGATACTTTACATGGACATATGCTATTTGATGACTTATGTGGATAATTGATACATCTTAGATTATATTCATGATGGATAAAATTGTTTATGGGATTTGATAATATCTTGGTTATGCTAACCCTAGTTCGTGATCATATTGGTTGAATTGTTGTGATGATGATGTGATTGTTTTCTATGTATTTTTTATTAGGGATGATGTCATACCACTCACTGTGAGCATGATATGATGTTGTGATTCTCTTTAACTTACCTGATCATTTACGATGTATGTGGGTTGTGTATATGTTGTATTGTATTCAGTGGTGGATGCAGGATTGCCGATACCAGGCATTGACTCCACATAGTCTCACAAGTCTAAGCAATTCTTTATCCCAATGGCAAGTTGTTGGACATGGCATGTGCTGCCCTCTCATACTCTAGGCTTAATTTGTTTACCTTGTCAATTTTGTTGTGGTGCAAGTTGGTGGTTAGAGTCTTGTGTCAATGTTCGACCCTATGTCGAGTTGCTTGAAATATTGTGAGTATGTGATTAATATTTAGTTAATATTTGAATAATCTAGTATTAATATTATAGTTTGATTATAATTTGATTATTATTTGGATTATTACTTAATATTTATTTATATTAACTTGATTAATGATTAATAGAGCTTGATTTATTTAATTAATTAATTTATTGATTATTGGTTATTGATTATTTATTTATTTTAGTTATTTAATATGGTTTGTGATTTTATATTTAATTGGATTTTATTTATGTTGGTTTTATTTATTTAATATATTTATTTATTAATTGGGTTTGATTTATTATTAATTTTCTAATATGTTTATAATATTATTGTTATTAAATATATATTAACATTTGTTATTATATGGCTATTGGATATATTATATAGCCTACCTACCCTTTTACCTTATTGGTTGAGTTGTGAGAGGTAAGTAAATAATATTATTAAATACTACTTGCCTCAAGATTGCACATGGTAGGTATATTATATAGTTTTAAAGAATATTTTGATTGGTTGATGTTTTTCTATAGTTTTGAATTAATTGTCTATTTAGTCAGCTTTTTGTGTATGTTGTTGGGTTACGATTCAGAAGAATTTTGTTTGAATTTTGGAATTTGAATTGGATTGAATCTTTTATTGTTGGAGATTTTTCTTGATTGCAATTTGGAGTTTCCTTGACTGGATTTGGCAAGTTGGATTTACTCTTCTTTGAATTCCTTTGCCATTACTTTGTATCTTCCAGGTTGTAGCTTCAACACTAATTTGGAATTTTAATTTGAAAATATTATCTTCATTGTTTTTGTTGAAAGATTTAATGTGATATAGATTTGAGTGTTTTAAGATTTCAATTTGGTTTGGGAAAAATATTTGTATATACTTTTGTGTATGTCTATGATATCGGTGTAATCTAGAAAAATGAGTGGTGTCGGGAAGATTGTTTCTACATTTCCTCTATGATTCTATGTTTTCCCCTTCCTGGAGGTTTTTTTAATCTTTCAAATGCCTTTGTTTTTATTTTTTGTATCTCGTTGTGTGATTTTGATGTAATTCTGGGTATGACTGTGTAAAGGAGGTAGGGATTTGGTGTTGAATCTCATCTATAAGATTTTCTAAATCCAATTTTATGTTTTCATGGCTTAATTTTCCCCTCCTACACCTTTTAGGAGCTTCATCTATTCATTTTGTTATTCCATATGAAAATTGGGCATTTTCATCACCTGAAACTTCAAATTTTTGATATTTTTGCTCTTTGAACTCTATGTGCTAAATAATTACATAGATGCGCTAACACTTATCATGGATGCAATAGTGAATGATATCTATGCACCAATATATCTCCTAGATGTGCCAGACTAGTCTCTTGATGTGCTAATCTGTCTAGAGTTATCAATTTTATTAGTTTTGCTCAATGTGATTGTTTTTTCAGATTTTGTGCTTTTACTAGAGGCTCTATGTGATTGTTTTGGATTCTCAAATAGGTCATTTGATGTTATTTTAATCATTTCACTATTTATTTGTGCTCTGGTAAGATGGTTAGTGCCTTACTGTTGAGGGTATTTCTTATATGTTGATTAGCTCCAACAAGAGAAGAATGCCTTACTATTGAGGAATGGTTATGAGAGCTCCTGTGGGAAGATTATGCCTCAATATTGAGGATTGGTATTTATTTTGGATTATATTTTGATCGCATATGTTTTCCTTGGTCCATTATTATATTGATTTGGTGGAGGCTCATACTTTGCACATGGGTGTATGACTCATATTATGTTTCAATATATATTAGTGATGTTGTGACTCTGTTTATCTCTTTGGAGAGCCTTCATGAGGTTGATGTGATTTTATTTTGGTTATGTTTCACCCTAAGGTATTGGTCCATGATTAAGGGGAGTGGGCTCTTGCATGTGTCGATTGTGGTCGTGAGAAATAGACCTCTAGGGTCTAGACCAGCCAAGGAAACCACATAAAGAGTTATCCTTCATAATTACAAGTGATAACCTAAATAATTCATTAGTGGCTTTGGGTAATTAGGAATTCACTTAATCAAGATAATGAAATTGTCTTATGCTCCCCCCCCCTCATAGCCCTAGAGTGTTTATTTAGGATGAGCTTAGGAAGGTCATTGGAGTGGTAAACCGATCTCCCTTGTTTGGCTCCAAGGTAGAGATGGTTCCACTTGTCTATCAGGGTGTGGCTTGGCCCCTTCTATGTTGAGGATAGAATGTGATGACACACTTCCCTACATGTGTCCATTATCCTTATGCTCTTATTGTTGATTATACCTCTTGGAGTTTATTATTTTATGATTATCCTTGTGATGTGGTTTCATTCATTGTTCTTGATTGTTATCATGTGGATGTCTTGTTGAGTCCCTTGGTGGCTAGGTGGCAGCCTTGGTCTTGAGTGTGAGTTGGAACCCAACGCCATCTCCTATCACCAGGGGTGCTTGCTATTTGGTTCCACGTGGTCAAGTGGATTGATGCCTTCTTCCATTGGGATATTCTTGTAATATGGTGAAAAGTGATGAGGGGAAATCAAGTGGAAAGCTTTACTCTCCTCAAGCGAGGGATGAAAGTTTCACAAAGGATTCCCTTCAAATTTTCACACAGATTACATTTAGAAGAGGGGTTGAATTTACTAGATCCAATCCCAATGGAAAGATATTGAATGCTAAGTGAATTGTACGGGATTTAGAGTATGTTTGGAAATTAGATTAACCCTCTTTTAAAATAGACAAGTTCAACTAAGCAAATTGAGACTAAGTGTAGAAATGATAAAGAAGCAATTATATCTTGAGATAGAGATGCGGGATGAAGTTGTGCACCTGGAATTAGCAGTAAAATGTTGAGAGGAAGATTCCCTTCAAATCTGAGCAAAAGTTGTTGGGACTAGGTTGAAGTTGCACCTGGTCCTCTGAAAAATCCACATGCCGAAAAGGCTTTTTCCATCTCTGAAAATGGAGCCTAAACCTCCAATTATAGTCACACACCTACAACCTACACACAGAAAAGAGAGGAAAATATTGTTGGGATTGGGGGTTTTCCTTCAAGTAAAACCCCATTTTGGAATTAACCAAGTAATTGAAAAATGTTGCAAGTAAATGAAAGGAAATATCTGAAGCTAAATCCACCTCAAGAGAGGATGCAATTGAAATGTTGATGAAATTGCTTGAAAGGATATGTGGAATAGGATGTATTGAATGTTGATAGAGATCTCCTCTTCAATGGTTGATTCCTTGACTTAAATGCAACACCTAGCCTTGAAAGGAGACTCAAAATTCTCAATATTTGAATGAATGCTTGAATGCATGAATGATTGAAAGTTTGATGATGATAATGGAGAATTCTCACTTGTTTAGCTTACTTTCTCTTATTGAACTTGATTTCACTTATGCAAATAGGAGGGGAAATGCTCCTTATATGCTTTCCAATTAGGGGTATTTAGCTAATTTTCTGTCTTAGGCCAACATAGAAAAAAAAATTCCCACTCACAATTAACAAAACTAATGCAAAGTTTGATCAAAGGAGGCCCAAAATAAGGCTATAATGGGGGTGCCACAACCCTGTCCTACCCTAATTTAGGACAAGCAATGCAGGGTGATGAAAAATGCAAGTTTATGATGTTTTGAGCATGTCTCAAGTCTCTGATTAGGCTTAGGGATTCACCTGCCAATGCAAAGACCCAAATTCAATTGAAAATTGCAAGGGTCATAATTTTATGATGCTACATTTAGCCCCCACTTTAGTGGGAGTAGAGGAACAAGCCAATACTACCAGTAAAGAACAATGAAACAACATTGAAAGAATTTCACCATGTCAAGGAGGCAAGATACACCAAGCCCCCATTGGACTAAGGATATTATGACTTCGATTGACAAAGTAAAAGGGAAGTTCAGGAGGGAGGAACCATGACTGCAAGTAGTAAGGTTCCCCTCACTTTGAGTCATGAAAAGAAAGGATACCAAAATTTACAAAGTAAATCCAAAGTTTGCTAAGTAACTCCAAGTATCAAGAAGGAAAATATGAGTGGAGTGTATGCCCCCACGTTAAAACGATTGTGCACGCCTTATCGGGAGTGATTGCTTTAAGGTAGGATACACCAAAGAGAGAGAGAGAGAGAGAGAGAGAGAGAGAGAGAGAGAGAGAGATGGAGCACTTTATTGCAAGGATTTAGCCTCCAATCAAGGAATAAAGTCAAGGATAATGAACACAAAACACAAAGCACAAGGTGGCTTCAATTTCCTCAAGGTCAGTATGTTGTATGATAACTCATGTATATAATGTATATATATGCATAGAATAGTCCTCATTCCCCAAAGAAAGGAAACCACCTTGGAAGAAAAGGAACAAATGTGTCTTTTGAGTCAACATGAAAGAGACAAAAGGAGATCTCAATGCTTTGCATCATCCTGAAGTAGACATCACTAGGGACAACAAATAGAAGAATAGGGATGCACATACAAGAATGGGCACAAAAGAGAAAGAAATGAGAGAGGTAGAGGATCTATGGTGCTAATGCAACTAGTCTAGCACAACATCCACCTCCCAATCTTGGTGATCATTATTTCAGGAAGGTGGGAAATGTGCCAGAGGAGAAACATCGAGCACAGTAGATGGATCTATCACAAGATCCAAACAAGGACTATGCTCATGTGCTAAGTCACTTTGTTCATTTCTAGGAGCTAGGATTAAGGCTTTTGAAAATTTTGCAGATAAATGTTTGTCAACATCAACATATTCATATTCACAATCAGAAGCATTAAGAGTTGTATTTCCATCATGAATAACATTTTCACCTATTTCGTCATCAAGATTTATAGAAATAGGAGCTCTAACATGAATAGAAGTAAAACCATCACATGTTTTTTGCAACTTATGATTTGGAGTTTTAGGTTCAACATCTTGCTTAGGAGAAAATGGAATCATGTCAACTATTGGTGTTTTAGGAGATTGAATAGTTTGAGAAACAACTTCATGAACTCTAGCATGATGTTTTCATCGGCGTTCTCTCTCACAACGATTCCATCGAGTCTTAGCAGGAGGGTGAGAAGAAGGAGGAAGATTTGTTGAAGGAGGAATGTTTTCATCTTTAGTAGTTGGATGGTTAGGTTTAGGTCTTTTAGGTTTAACAAGAGGAGATGTAGGTCTCTTCTATCTATAAGAGCAAGGATGCGAAACTACACCATATAAAGGAGAAATGTTTGGT
This sequence comes from Cryptomeria japonica, assembly GCF_030272615.1. Classification (NCBI taxonomy): domain Eukaryota; kingdom Viridiplantae; phylum Streptophyta; class Pinopsida; order Cupressales; family Cupressaceae; genus Cryptomeria; species Cryptomeria japonica. Next base: position 234,406,221 of record NC_081408.1, on the reverse strand, counting down.
GTAGGAAGGAGACCAGGTCCATCATGAGGAGGAGGCATAGGTCTAACCTTAGGAGGAATATTATTGTTCTTATTAGGACAAGGCATAGTTTCATCCATAGGAATGGGAATATCCCTTAGGGAGAAGATTATTTCTATCCATTAGGGGAAGAACTTCATCTTCAAGAATGATGGGAATATCAAGTTTTGGAGTTCTAGGTTAGCTTAAGAATAAGATCATATCTTTCTTCCATTTTTTATAAGATTGAAAGAGAGAATCACTTCTTGGTGGAAGAGATTGAAATTTTTGAGGCCAAAGGTAATCAATAGGAACACCTAGGCTTCTTTCGGTTGATCGAAATAAGCTATGGTTAACAGTTATGATTTCTCCATTATGGGGAAATTTCAAACACTTATGGATTGGAGAAGCAATAGCCTTCATGAAAGATAGCTAAGGGTAGCCTAACTTCACATGGAATTATTCAGATGAAGGAATGATAACAAAGTTGATATCTATAGATTTAGTATGAACCTCAATAGAAAGTGTGATAGAACCAATAGTAGGACAATAAAATCCATCAAATAAATTAACAACCACATTAGTATCATCATAGACGGGTTGATGCAAATGTAAAGTATAAAGATATTCTGTAGTGATGATATTAACCATCTAAGAGGGATCAATAAGCACACTATGACAAGGTTTTCCTTGGATCTTCGCAACTATGTATAAAGGGCCATCAGGTGCTCTAATGGTCTCACTAGGGTCAAATGTGATACATGGATCCTTAGGTGTTTCTTGTTTCTCTGCCATATTAATCACATTTGGAGATGTGAAAGTGACATCAGAGGGAGAGAAAGAGGTATGTTCAATTTCAATCACATTAGAGGTATGAGAGGGTAAAGGATCAGTGAAAATCTTAAGATTTTGAATAGGAGGTGCTATTGATTTGTTTCCCTTATCATTCACACCTGCCACAGATATAGTATTATTATCAATCAGGTCTTGAATCTTACATTTTAGTGCAAAACATTTTTCAGTATCATGACCAGGTTGATGATGAAATTGACAAAAATAATTATTATCAAAGTGAGCTAAAGTTGCCTTGGAAGGATCAATTGGTTTTATTAGAGGTGTGAGATTTTGCCAAAATCAAGAGATCAAAGAAAAGTACAAAATAGAGAGACAAAATATAGGACAAGAATAAAATATGTTATCATCAATAGATAAATGATCAATTGTTGTTCAATAGTTGTTACATACAATGAATATGAGCCTACTTATATAGGCAAGGCTATATGGATATGTGAGCACACAAACATGACATGTGGCTCAATAAGAAACAAGGGTAGGTAGGAAATAGGTGTGGTAGGTAGGAGAAACAATATAATATTCCACATGAGGTGGATCACCCATCGAAGGTGGAATTATCACTCCACAATAAGTGGATATGATAGAGTAGTAATAAGATCATACCATAAAAGGTGGAAATCTCCTACACACACTATCCCAATGTGGCACAAAGACCCAAGTGTCTTATACCCAAACTACTATGAAATGCACTATCCTAAGTAAACTTAAGTAAAGTGTAATAATATCAAACATGAATAATTAATTACACCAACACCCCCCCCCTTAAGTGCAAATTAGGGGAATGCACTTAAGTCTGCAATGCAACTAAGCAATGCAAGATGGGTCCCAACTACTAGGCCATGTTAGGTACCCATGTACAAATGCAAATGCAAAGAAAACTAATGCAATGAAATCTCTCATAAAATGGGGAAAGATAGAAAAACCCAATGGGAAAAAACCCTCCCTCAGAAGAGAGATGGAAACTATACAAGAGAACTCTCATAGAAGTGTGTGAGGAACAAAACTGCATGTGAGGAAAAAGTCCCCATGATATGAGAGAAGAAGAGAAGCTAGGTAGCACCCCTCAATGTAGAATCTGCACCAATGATAGAAGCTCGAGAATGAATGAATAAACTACTCCATGAATGTCTAACAACATTCCTCCCCTTAGGAAGAAACAGAACCACAGGTGTATCCATGAACTCTCCCCAATCATGAAGGGAAGATGTCGGAAAAAAACTCACAATGAAAGGAATCTCTGAAAAACTACTCAAGTGTCCCCATGTCGATGATGAAAGATACCCCCTCCAAAGGTCGTGAACTGCTCCACACTATTGAAAAAGGAACTCTAAGATCTAGTGGAACATGATCCAAAGACTCACATGTCTCCTCTAAGGATAAAAATAACTCCTCCAACTGTTGTACATAAGAATCCACAATCATATCAACGTCAAAAGAATGATCATGTAGAGAATGAAAAAGAGGGTCAGAGTGGTCCCTTGCAATAATCGAAGAAGCTTCTTCATCAAAGAGAATAATATCATCAATGATGTCTCCCAATTCTACAATGTAGGACTCCACAAACAAACCTGCAATGTCTTTCAAGTAGTCATCCCAAGAAACTGAAGCTGGAAGACAAGATATATCCTGCTGCACTGAATCACAAGAAGGCAAAATTGTCACACTAGCTACATCATCAGGTGCAATAGGTGATGTGATATCAATAGGAGGAGATGAAACACAAGGCTCAAGAATGGGGTCACATGTGAGAATCCCCAAGTTCAAGTACCCAAAGTTCTCCTCAAAATCTGAATCATCATATGTAGAATCGTCGTGTGAAGAATCGTAATATATAAAATCATCCTCATTAACAAAATCTAAAAAGGAGTATAACTGAGATGCATGATCCACCACCCCGGTCGCAATGATATCTCTAGTCTCCAAGTTTCTAATGAAAACTGACTCAGGTGTGAACTCCACAATTTTCTTTGTTGCCCCATGTGTGATTTGATAGATGGAAAGGATATTGTTTGTCAAATGTGGTACACACAACACATCAATGAAGGAGTTATCCCTAATAGCAATAGTTCCTTTCCCAGTCACATCCATGTATTTTTGATTTCCCATCAAAATATGCGGCATGGTGCAAGGCTCAAATGTAGAAAACATAGACTGTTAAGATTCCATATGATGAGAAGCTCCTAAATCTAGAAGTCATCTCCCTAAATCATGACTTGTAGTAGCACAAAGAGATTTTCCTTTTCTTATCCCAAAAGAGTGAGTCTTCCCACTTGTAGAAGCCATGAATGCTTGCCCGTTTCTTTTTGAATGTGAGGAAGTGGAAGTTGATGAATCCTCCTTCTTGTAGGCATTAGGAAAATCAATGTTGTTCTTTTTGGGGATGTGTGTAAGCTCATCAATCTTCTTAGAATGGCAATGATGCTCCTAATGACTAACCTTTTTACAATAGGCACAATTAGGTCTCTCCTTCTTTGGTGAATTGTCCCTCTTGGAAGAGGATGAACCTCCTTGTTGTGGAGAAGGTGGTTCTTTTTCCTTAGGCTTTGATTATTTCTTCTTGTTTGAGTTTTCCTTTCCTTGATTTCCTTTGTTCCCTTGATTTGCCACTAATGCTTGAGACTTAGAAGTCTTAATAATTCCCATGCTTATCAACTTAGTTTATTTCATCATCAACATTTCAGCAAAAGCATCAAATGTAGGCATTGTGTAGCTTGAACCCATTGTCATCCTATGGGTTTGGAAACTAGAAACAAATGCTGCATATTCTTGTGTAACCTTTCCCATAAAATTGAAGATCAATTGAGTATCCTTCTTATCAATGCCACAATCCTTGAGTTGTACCCTCAACTCTTTCTCCTTAGTGACATAATCTTGTATAGTATCAAAGTTCTTGGGATCTAACATGGTGAGATCACTATCAATTTGATATCCCCTAATCTCATCAACTTGACCATACAAGTTTTGAAACTTTTGCCAAGCATCCATAATTAAGGTACATTTTTCAATATGAAAGCTAAGATCCTTTGACACATACTTTCTTAAGGTACCAATTGCCATGATATTCTTAGTGATCCAATCCAAGTGAGCAACAAGATCAACCTTAGGATCAGCAGGAGCAACAATAGTTCCATCAATGTAATGAGTTAGTCCTTTTTTCATAAGTTTACTCCATGTATCAATTTTCTAAGTAGCATAGTTATGAGGAGTTAAGAGATGAAAATTAGGAGAACCCATAGCAGCAAAATGAAATAACACAAGAGCATAAAAGCACAAGAGGCACCCCCCAAATTCACTCAATCAAAGTACCCCCCAAAAAAGATGATTTTGGCACTTTATATGTAGTGTGTGTACAATAGGCCACTTGCAAATAATGGCAAGGTGGACTTCTAATTTTTTTTACAACTACCCCAATAGGCTGAGAACTACAATGCAAAAGAAAAGACAGATAGATCTATGCAATACAAGTGCCAAATTGGCCAAAAAAGACCATATTCTCAAAGCATAATTTCTACTAAAAATTATTACAAACTGATGGTAGATTATGAAAGTAGACAAAAAATTATGCACTTTCAAAAAAAACGGCACCTAAAAAGGAGTTCATATGAGCCCAAATGGAGTCCCGAAAGTTGCAGAAACAGGGATTGGACAGGTACAGTCACCAAAAATTGAGATTTCTAAAAAAATTGTCCATCAAATTCATAAAATAATGCCACCACATGAAATTACACGAAAAATAATCCCATTTCAAAAAACATTGCTCCAAAAAAGGAGAAAAAATGAGCAAGATATGGCCATTTGAAGTTGAACTGCAAAATCAAAAAACTCAATGGGAGGGGCCTGCCAAATTTTCAAAAAATGATGATGCCAGCAATTTGCAAGGTTAAATTTGATAGCCATCACCAAAAAATCACCTCCCTGCCTATGTGGTGTCCGTACAATACAGACTGATGACGTGGACAAATCAGATGGTGTCGCGTGTCGTACAGAAAACATGATGTGGCAAGTACGGTCAAGTTGACGTGTCGTACCATGTGGCAAATGACTGGCCTCCACATGAATGTCAAGTAGACTGCTGACAGGGTTGTACACATTGTTGAGTTGTCTGAATTCATTGACTTGTTGACTGGAGAGCTGATTGGGCCTCTTAGGCAGTGCAAAGTGGCGTAGATGAGGACCCGCATGGTAGAAGATGTCGGGTTACCTCGGCAAGATGGAGCAGTGGGAGCTAGTAGCTGGTTGGAGAGTAGGGTGTCGTGGGAGGAAGTTTGCAAGGCCAGCAGGAGGATATGTTCACCAGCAAGGAAGTCTGATGAGAACACAGAACATCAGCGGGAATACAAGGGTGGTCACTGGATGGTGTGTCGACGAGTTGTCGGCAATGAGACTATCGTAGATGGTGATCATCATGCGGGAGGAACATGCAAGGACTGGGGAGACATGGCTAGTAGGAGTACGGCCCTACAGATAGCACAAGGTACAGCTCCTGCAATAATAAATTAATCTGCAGTTCATGGGGGGAGAAATACGAACCCCCCACAAACAATTAAAAAAAATAATAATTAATTTTTTAATAAAAACTTTTACAAATTAAAAAACAGCGATTATAAAAATTAAAATAAAATGGAATTTTTTTGTAAACAAAATTCATACCATACCCGCCTAATTGGGCCAAAAATTTCCTCCAAGCTCCAAAATTGCCTTTCACCCAATATAGGTGAATTTATAGTCAAAATTCATGGAAACGATCACCCAGACGCAACGACAAGGTCGGATCTGGTCTAGGACACCTCCAAAAGATGTTGCTCCTAACATCTACCTCTTGATGCTGCAATAAAATCTCTTCAAGACAAATCAATGACGCTCTAATGGCTCTGATACCATGTGACATTTTGCCAAGATCAATAGCTCAATGAAAAGTACAAAATAGAGAGACAAAATATAGGACAAGAATAAACTATATTCTCATCAATAGATAAATGATCAATTGTTGTTTAATAGTTGTTACATACAATGAATATGAGCCTGCTTATATAAGCAAGTCTATATGGATATGTGAGCACACAAACATGACATGTGGCTCAATAAGAAACAAGGGTAGGCAGGAAATAGGTGTGGTAGGTAGGAGAAATAATATAATATTCCACATGAGGTGGATCACCCACCGAAGGTGGAATTATCACTCCATAATAAGTGGATATGATAGAGTAGTAACAAGACCACACCATAAAAGGTGGAAATCTCCTATACACACTATCCCAATGTGGCACAAACACCCAAGTGTCTCATACCCAAACTACTATGAAAAGCATTATCCTAAGTAAACTTAAGTAAAGTGTAATAATATCCAACAAGAATAATTAATAACACCAACAGGAGGAAGTTTGATAACATTTATTTGTAACAACTGAGACATGATGCTATGCAAAGATTCATTCAAAGGAGTAAATTTTCTTTGTCTTTTGAAAAATTTAGAAATAAGAGGCACACCTGTTGTAGCATTTGCATTGTTCTTGTTGATGGTATCATTGAATTTGATGAAGCCTTTGTTTGGTTTCAACTTTGCAAACGGTTGTTGAGCACTCTCACCCTTATCACCCGGAGCCATTAGAGTAGATTGCTCTAGTTGACTCACAGTCAGTTGATAATTGTGAAGTGTTGCGTACAACTGTGGAAAGGAAGTAAACTCAGAAAGAAGTTTTTCCTTAATGTCTCTTTGCCAATTAGAAATAAAAATAATTTGAATATCATTATCAGGCACTGGAAAAGAAATTTGAGAACACAAATTCTTATATCTACCAATGAAATTAGTCACTTTTTGTTTAACACCTTGTTTACAATGCATTAAATCGGTCAAAGTGATTTTAGGGCCTATGTTGTTTTGGAACTATTGAATAAAATCATTTGCTAATTGTTGAAAAGAAGTAATAGAATAAGAAGGCAAAGAGAAATACCATTGTAAAGCCTTATCTATTAATGTTCTAGTAACCAATTTGGCAAGCAATCTTTGATCATAAGAAAAGTCAGTACACAAAGTTTGGAATGTTTTGACATGTGTTAAAGGATCACCTTTTCTATTATAGAGTTCCAATTGAGTGACTTCAACATGTTTAAGAGGGATGGCTCTAACAATATCAAGAGAAAGTGGGCACACTAAACTTGGATTGACTCATAGAAACGATTTCTTATTGCAATGAAGACACAATTTGAGCAAGATTGTTAATGGTTGCTTCAGTTGAGGAATTTATGTTAGACATGTTTGATTGAGAAGGTGGTGTGATGTTATTGAAAGAAGGCATTGATTGAGAATAAGGTGGTGGGACACTATGGTAATTAGGCATGGGTGATGATTGAGTAGGAAATGGGACACTAAAAGCAGGAGTAAAATGATTGGATGAATTGCCCCCTTGTGTCACATTGATTGGTTGAGGGATAATAGGAATATTCATTGAAGGAGGCATAGATAAATATGGATGATTGAATGAAGAAGAGGGATTGCCCTCATGACTAATGGTTGTAGGTATGACATTTTGACTTGAAGTAGCCATGAAGTGAAGTGAGAATACTAGTCATAGAAGTGGTCAAAGAAATAGAATGATTGATTTGTGTAGAAGGTTGTGAATAACCTAAGTTCTCAACACAACTCTTTATAGGCATAACATTAGAATCAAAAATGTGAGAAATACCATGAAATATATCAATTTCATTCTTATCACTTTGAATCATGCATTTTAGACCTTCAATTAATGGAAGAGATTCACTATTGGGATATATTCTTGGGACATACATTGTTAGAAGTTGTCAAATCAATTGTCCAATTTTGATAGTTGATCTATGAAAACTCTAGTCAAAGTTTCTTCATCATGGAAATCATCAATTGGGTAGTGTTAGTGAACAGATTTTGCCTTTCTTTAAAGTAATTAACTTCAAACTCAGTTGCCCTCTTTAAAAGACAAAAATTCAACTGAATAGTTGGGTAAGTGTAATATACTACTTCCCCCTAAATTTTTTCATAGGTACAGCTCCCTCTATTAGTTATTCGGGGAATAATCTAATTAATTTCCTACTGGTATGCTTTTAATATGAAAGCACGTAAGGTTGCCTACTTCATTCTTTTGATGAGAGGCTAATGATTTATGCATGGTTTAGAGAAAAATAAGCTTCCTAAATGCTTCAACATGAGAAATAGAAGTGACTGAAACAAAGTTTAGAATGCCAGTTTTACAGTACATTAAACAGATAAGAGAGAATCTCAGAAAAGAAATAACATTCTGTATTGGAAAGGTGATCACTATCATTTGATTAGATCAACATATACAAATATATGCCACAGTGCAGATTCAAAACTCAAAGGTTTTCTTTCTCCCAAAATAGCCTGATCCTTTATATATATATTTTTCATGTAACAAAGACACAATCAATACATGTATAAAACCCTTTTCATTTCCAGATCTTTAAAAGTCTGATGACTTCCTTCGACAAAACAGAACTTTTCAAACCAAAAAGAAACTAAGTAAAAACTAACAAAATTCTAACCAAAATCTAACCCTTATTCCGTCCATCTTAGTCTAATTTATAGTGTTTAGAATGGAGGAGGTCTCCCTGAAAACTCGACCTCCTCTAAATAGTTATGAAACTAACAGAGTGTAATTGGGACAAATGTCCTGAAGACTTTTGCATAATCATGAAAAACACATAAAAATAGCACCTTGATCAACGCGTTATGTTGTTCTCCCATCATCATCTTCTTCTCCGCTTTCCTGGGCATCATGGGCAGTTGTGAGTTCCTGGATTATTGATTGGTTCGGAACCTTCATCACATTGAGTTTTGCTTTTGTCGCTTCCTTGTTCCACCTGTGCTTTACCATCTTTTCGGCATGTTTTGATAACTGATCGTTACCAATAAACATCATGGACTCGATCCGAGTAGCCCATGTTATATCCTCAGGAGTGAAATTTCCCTTGGCTTTTATTTTCTCCATGAATATCCTAAAAACTTTTATCGCATCCTGTGTGTTCAGCCTGCAAATCCCCAACTACCAATCATGGTCAGGGTTAACCACTTTGTTGTCATTAACTAAACTGCATTGCAGGTCTTGGAGTTCATACACATAATTCTTAGCATTGGAGATCAAAGATTTGAAGCTGAGCACCCTCCAAATTATGGTCTTCTTCAGCACAAAGAGTTGACATTCATCTGTTACCAACTTGATTGAATGTTCCGTCAAAAATCTGGTAGCTCCATGTTCTTCTATTTTAGTGAACATAGGCAAGACATTCTCCCATTTGTGTTCCTCTTTCTCCCATGGGGAAAGCTGGTTTTGAATCTCCGCAATGGGGCTCTGCATCTCATCACATAATTTCTGGGAGTTCGTAATATACTTTTCTCCATCTTTAATCACTCCTTCAATCCATCTTTCGACAACCTCAGTAATGCTTTTAGCTCGTTGAACCTGACTCGTTAGCTTTTTATTCTCTGGTGAAGTAGGATCAAAGCTCTCTGTAGTATGAGATATAGGAAGTGCTTCGAAGCAACAAATGTTGTTAATGAATTGGGCAAGGATGCTTATATGATTCTTATATGACGCTTTAACCCTCTCTTTTCCCACCCATCTTTCTCAGACCTGGTGAGCATTTTCTTTGTGGATACCTGGAAGAAATGGTTATCTAAATCTCTACTCATGTTTCCCAACTCCACCTTAGTGACCTCAAAATCTTCTACATTGACTTCCTTGTCCTCTCCCTTGGGCTTGTATGAGGCAATCTCGGCAACCCACTTTCCGGTTCCTTCATCACTATCCAGTCGAGCAGTTTTTTTTTAACCTTTTTGGCTTGGGACCCTTCTCTATGTACTTAACGACAATATCTTGAATTGGAATAGTCACAAGAATGGAACTCCATTTTTTGTTCACTGAAGTGGTCAACCACTTAGGGGTTGCACTGGAACTAGTTGCTCCTTCAATTGCTTTGAAGGGTGGTGTCATGGCTACAGTAACCACATGGGAATCCAGGGCATTAGCAACATCACTATCCAAATCTTCAACTTCAAATATCTAGGCATCAAGAATCTTATCCTTCACCTCTGTATCCTTAGCTTGATCCATCCTTCTCTGAGCAGCACTTCGTAACCGGGTATGTCGAGGAGTGGAGAAATCCAAAGCTAGATTAGACTTGTGCCTAACCCGAGGCATCTTTTTATCCTTACCTACATGAATAGACATAGAAGCATTATTAGAAAAATGCTTTGGTAAACGCAGAGTAACCTCATTATTTCTCGCAGAATTAGACTTGGTGCCTAATTTCATTGCTTTCTTCCTTTCAACCCAATCTACGGTTCTCTCCAAAACCCTTTTTGTTTTCAGCTGTATATCATCCTCCTCTTCCTCGTTACAATTTATATAGGACACTTCAGTTTTGGCTTGAGCTAAGTATCCAGGTTCAAACAACTCTAGATAATCTTCTACAAGCCCATTTATGTCAAGCTTAACCTGTAATGAAATGACTTGCTCCAACACCATCCTCATGTTTCCCCTTTTGAACACCTCAAGTTCATCACTGCAATCTTCCCAGAAGTCTTCTAATTGTGGCATTGGGAGATATGGCATTAGACCAAGACTTCGGGAGAAAACCTTATTATCAAAACCTTTCCTTTCATGGTACAGGGGAAATTGAAGTTCTTCAAGTCTGCTCCAATACTCAAAGCATCTGACATTGAACTGCAGGAAATCATACCCAACTAGATGGGGAAATGACCCTCCCATTTGTCCCTGGGTTGTGCCTTTTTAATCACAGTAGTCATCTGCCTACATATCTCTACTAAAACAAAACAATCTAAACAAAAATGAGGAAGCTTGAAGGGCTATTCCTCAAAACCGCCTATCCTTATATAGCAGAAGTGAGGAAACTGGATAAAGAAGTTGTCAAACCTCTTTACCAATTCCTGTGCATCCTCAAAGATTCTTCTGGTTCTCATATTCTTCAATTCATAGCACAAATCCCCTAGAAAAGAATTGTGTACCCTCCTAAAGTCCTGTAAGGCATTATCCTTTTGCAACATAGGGTAAAAATCATATACGGGGACCTCCTCCTCAGTGTGCTGTCTAGGTATTCCAACTATCTCCTTAACATATGCCAAACAATATGTAAGATATGAAGACATGAAGAAATTCTACTTTAACTATTTCGCCATACTCAACTCCTCCCTCATTGAATCGACAATTAGCTCTGCCAAATCAAGGTATTGCTTCCCTTCTAATACTAGCTGCACATAGCAATAAATCTAGTCGTCAAAACTGTAGGCTTCTGCAGAGCCTCTGACTCGATGCAATAGTAGCATGACATCATGAATGTGAGGTAGCATATGATTCTTATTGGGATTCTTGGGCAATATGGAACCACCCCTTTGGGGAACCTTCAACCAATATTTTGCTATGTTATTTCGGTGCCTGGTTTTATCTGCGTTGAACTCAGTGATTGACTAGGCGGGAGAAAAGTTTGAGAGCTAGTAGTCAAGTAGCTTGAAGACAAAGGAAATTACTTCACCATTGATGGCAAGGAGGGTTTCACCATTGTCTATCCTAATGGTTTTGGAGTCTGGATCATACCTAGCAATACATTCCCTAACCAATTCGGGGCAAGGGATAGCTGGGGGAAAGGTTGTCGCCTCTATGAGACCGCTACTCAAAACTTCCACACCAAAAGAACCATCAATTCCCTTGAATACGCTTTCTTTTAAAACTTCAAGATTTTCCCCTTTAAGGTCGGTATCACTGACTATGGCCTCTGTACCTGCAAGACTAAAAACATTCCCGAACAGGTGTAGTGTGGACTTCATAATTCATAAATGATAAGCCTTATTCTGTTGCATCGAACCTTACTATGAGAGAAGAAATGTAGGTAAAAATTACTGGAGAGAACAAGAAATGGACTCACCTTCACAATTGAGCAACTAGATGACTACCAGCAAACAAAACTTCTATCTAGGAAAAATAACACCGCAACGACAAGGAACAAAGTTTTAGAGAATTAATCCTTCATACCTTATAGCAAGAGAAATGATACAAACGTATTAAGTGCAATAATTCCAATTGTCAGTTTAAGTGTGTTAAGTTTGTGGATTGGACATTGCACATATGCATTGAATGTATGGCGGCGTTTTTGAAGTAACCACCAGTTCCCGAAATGATTACTTGCTTCGAAACTCCAACAATTGACGTCACTCAAGATATGGTTTGCCTTCCTCAGACTTGGCAATAAATACACCATCAAATCTTTTAACTCATAGGACCCACCAAATTTGAACACACATGAACATTCTGAACAGACTTCATCGGGGTTCGAGTAGTTCAAGGCGTACACCATGCCCAGGAGAAATCTTTTCTGAGAGGATTAACCATGTCAAGTGTCACTGACCATTTGAACTGTGTTGAACATGTTGAACATGTCTGAACCTTTTGAACTAGGTTCAAAGAGTTCACCACCTAGAGAGAGATGACATAACACATCACCGAACAAGACCAATAACGAACCGCTACAAAACACTATAAGAAAATGTTAGTATGAAAAACCCCCTAGACACCTAAGAACCTGCAGAACCTAAATGAACCTAATGAACCTAGTTCAAGATGGTTCAATGTGTTCATGGAGTTCAATCAATTACTAAAACTCGGCATTTTTTATTTAAAGACAAATTTACAAACGGACTAAGGGTTTAAACCGAGGCATTGCAAGAAAGACAAGGACTCCGAATGAAATTTTATAGGGTGATTTACTCCTGTTATGAAGGGTATATGGTGCAGTAACATTGGCTCTGACTGGGGATTGTATTTTGTGGAGGAAAATGCAAAGGACTTTAAATCTCTGGTTTCGCATGGCCAAAAATAGATAAGGGAACAAAGGAAGACCTACACCTAAATAGACATGAAACAAAACACCTAAACTACTATATACAGGAAATCCCAACCATAGGTCTCACAGTTTGTAGAGCTTGAGATCTTGCCCATTGTAGGTATAGGGCATAACTGTTCCATCAGAGTAGTTGAGTCTAAAAGCATTTTGTCCCACCACTTCGCAGATCTTGAATGGGCCTTTCCATAAGGAGTCAAATTTTCTGTGGGCACCCTTCGGTTCTTTCCTTTTATCCCATAATAGTACTTCATATTCTTTAAGGAAACCTCTTGGTCGAGCTCTCATGTCAAAAATTCTCTTCACTCTGCTCTGATGCTCCGTAATTCTATCCACCAACATCTCTCTTTCTTCCTCCAACTTCATTAGATACATGACCCTCTTCTCTAGAGCATTCTGAAAAAAAGAATCCTCCACTATTGTCTGAATCTTGGCTGCTGACAATTCCAGGGGTAAAGAAATTTTTGTGTCAATCCCATACACAAGCTCAAAAGGTGCCATTCTGATGGCTCTTTTAAGCGTGATTATGTCTTCCCATAAAGCGTCATCTACCTTCTTATGCCAATTTCGTGCATTTTCATCATCCAACTTCTTCATAATCGCTATCAGGTTCTTGTTGCTTGATCCTGCCAATCCATTACCTTGTGGAAAGTAGTCAAAGGAATGTGAGAGAGTAATCTGATGTTCATAGAAAAACATAGTTAGTTCTTCAGAAGAGAAATACGATGTGTTATCTGCAACAATCTTTTGAGGAACTCCAAAACGAACCAGGATGCAATCTTTGAGAAAGTTACACATGACCTCTGAGTTTGCCTTTTTAGTGGGAATAGCCTCCACCCACTTGGTAAAATAATCAGTTGCTATCAAAATATACATATGACCAACACTGGAATGAGGGTTTATTGGCCCAATGAAATCAATACCCCAATGTTTGAAGGGTTCATCTATTATCACAGGCCTTATAGGCAGAGCCGCTAAATGTGGTTTCCCGGAAAAGAGTTGGCATTTTTCACATTCCTTAACATAAATATACACATCTTGAAACATGTCAGGCTAATAAAAGCAATTCCTTAAAATCTTGAAGGTAGTGAAAAAGGATGAGAAGTGCCCGCCACAGGCTTCATCATGATAGACTTCCAGAAGTTTTTGTTGTTGAGGCTGATCCACACACCTTAAGTATGTTCCATCCAAACCTTTTTTATACAAGACATCCTACCAAATAACATATGTAGCAGCCTTTAACTTAAGATTCCTTTGCTCCTTTGCTGACAAATGACTTGGGCAACTGCCATAAGTCAAATAGTAGGCCACATCAAAAAACCAGGTATCCTACAATCCAACAAATAGAGTCAACGATAACTCTTTTTCTACTTCCATCTCATTTCTGCTATTAATCTGCATAAGCCTTGTCCTTTAACTATCTTCGTGGGGTGAATGTCTAGATCATATTCCTGGATTTTTGTTACCCAAGTTGCTCTTTTATTGAGTCCAACCTCTTACTGAGTTAAAATGCTTTTCACTGTGGAATCTGGAACAAAAACCACAAAGTGAGAGTGCAGAATGTAATACCGAAACTGTTTCATAGCCTTGACCACAACAAAGGCTTGTTTCTCTGAAAGTGAATACTTAAGCTCATGCTTCTTGAGTGGAACACTCATGAATGCTATAGGTGCTTCTATCCTAGATTCATCCATTTGCAATAGTATTCCAGACATTGTATGTTCTGAGGCGTAGCAGTACAAAATGAAATCCTTTGTGAAATCCGGGTTGATGAGAGTACGAGTATTTGCAACTGAACTCTTGATTTTTTTAAAAGCCTCTTTGGCTTCTTTAGTCCATTTGAAAGGATGATTTTTGCTCAATAGGCTAATGATATGTTTGGTAGTTTCTGCAAATTCTGGTACAAATCATCTTAAGAAATTCACCTGGCCGAAGAAAGACCTTACTCCAGTCTGATTTGAAGGCAAGCTGAGATGTTGAATCACATTGACTCTCTCAGGATCAATCTTGACACCTTCTTTTGAAACGATATGCCCCAATAATTTACCCTTAGTTACACAGAAAACTAACTTCTTTGGGTTCAAAGAAATACCATGCTCTCGACAACGTTGTAGAACTGCCCTCAGATCCTTGAGATGATTCTTCCTTTCTTTAGAAAACACTGTCAAGTCGTCCAGGTAAACGATAATAATTTTGTCATGAAAATCCTTAAAAGAAGAATCCATAGCCCTTTGAAAGGTTGCTCCAGCATTTATTAAACCAAATGGCATACGATTATATGTGAATGTTCCCCATGGAGTGATGAATGATGTCTTGTGTTGTTCATTCTTTGCAACACTAATATGATTGTAACTAGAAAAACCGTCTAACATCGATATCATTTCTGACCCAGATACTGTCTGCAAAATATGATCCATATTGGGTAAGGCGTAGTTGTCCTTAAGACTTGCCTGATTCAAATTGTGAAAATCTACACAAATCTGAATCTCCCCATTCTTCTTCCTCACGGGCACAATGTTGGCTACCTAGGTAGAGTGATGAATTGGATATATGATTCTGGCTTTAATCATTTTATCTACTTCCTTAAAAATTGCATCTGCCATCATGGGGTTAAAATTTCTCAATTTCTGTCTGAAAGGAGAAACACCACGCTTCAACGGGATTTGATGTTGAAAATGCCCATCCCTAAATTCCTTCAAATCATCATAGGACCAAGCAAAAACATCGATGTATTCCTTCAATAGCCCACTAAGAATTCATTTTTCCTCGGAGGAGCAACATTTGCCAATTGTTACCACCTTAGGATTAGATTCATCGCCCAGATTAATCTTTTCACAACTTCCTTTCCCATCATCCTCATGAGCTTTCTTTCCTGTGAATGCATCATTTCGGGTGAAAAATCTCTCCAAAGTCACTAGCCCTTTCAGAATTTTGTTCCCTTTAAGATGAAAGAAATTTTTTTCAGAGTCAGCACCCAAATCTAGACTAAATTCCTTGCAATTATTTTTAGAACCTTCAAAATATGATTGGGAGAATGACTGAGTGCATTCCAGAAAGTCTTTGATCTGAGCATCTGCATCAAAAACTTGCCAATGGTTTAAATTTTCAGGGACACTAGGCCTATAAATCATTTCAATCCTATATGAATTGTCCTTAAAGTCTGGGTGTAGTAACAAAAAAGAAGTTGAAACGGCCAACAAATCCACCCTATTGCTTTGATCCCTTGGTATGGCTTCAATCGAGAAGGCATCAAAAAATTCTATCTCATCCCAAACCCTATTTCTATAATGTCTCAATCTATCATTCTTAACTGAATAGACATTTCTCACCTGTCTGACAATTAGATCTGCATCCCCCTTAACTTTGAGCAAAACTACCCCAGCTCCAGAGTCTGAATTGGTACAACTTCCATCAAACTCCATATGCCACAATCCGCCATGATCCTCAACTGCTTCTTTAAATTCTTTTTCATCAGGTGCAATGATGAGATAGTTTCCAAATTCACATTCTTGAAATAGAATCTGGGCTTTAGGGTTATCAGAGGGAAAGAATGTGTATTTATTTTTTGGTTCAGGGTCAAGTTTGATTTGGGAGTGAAATTTGTGGCAAATGGTACCCCCTGCAATTCCTCAAAATAATTATCAATTACTCCCTCTCTCCTTTGTGATCTGGTATAAGGACAAGAATCCAGTGTTATCACCCCTAGGGTTCCTAATATCCTTAAGCAAATTTTCAACCTCAGCAATGTTCTTGAATTATAGAAATTTTGTCTCAGACAAAACAAAAACTGTGAATATTGTTGATTATGAGTTCAATTCTATCATGCCTGTGGCATGCTGGTCTATTGAATGTTCAACTTATTTCTCCCCAGCAGAGTCGCCAAAAATCTGTTAGTGAACGAATTTTGCCTTTCTTTAAAATAATTAACTTCAAACTCAGTCACCCTCTTTAAAAGATAAAAATTCAACTGAACAGTTGGGTAAGTGTAATATACTACTTCCCTTTGAATTTTTTTATAGGTACAGCTCCCTCTATTAGTTATTTGGGGAATAATCTAATTAATTTCCAATTGGTATGCTTTTAACCTGATACCATGTAAGGCTTCCTACTTCATTCTTTTCATGAGAGGCTAATGATTTACACATAGTTCAGAGAAAAATAAGCTTCCTAAATGCTTCAACATGAGAAATAGAAGTGATTGAAACAAAGTTCATAACGCTAGTTTTATAGTACATAAAATAGATAATAGAGACAAAGTCTCTTTTCGAACACACATCCTTTTAAAACCCACAGGTGGAAATCTTAGAAAAGAAATAACATTCTATATTGGAAAGGTGATCACTATCATTTGATTAGATCAACATATACAAAGATATGCCATGGCGCAGATTCAAAACTCAAAGGTTTTCTTTCTCCCAAAATAGCCTGATCCTTTGTATATATATTTTTCATGTAACAAAGACACAATCAATACATGTATAAAACCCTTTTCATTTCCAGATCTTTAAAAGTCTGATGACTTCCTTCAACAAAATAGAACTTTTCAAACCAAAAAGAAACTAAGTAAAAACTAACAAAATTCTAACCAAAATCTAACCCTTATTCCATCCATCTTAGTCTAATTTATAGTTTTTAGAACGGAGGTCTCCCTGAAAACTCGACCTCCTCTAAATAGTTATGAAACTAACAGAGTATAATTAGGACATATGTCCCGAAGTCTTTTGAATAAACATGAAAAACACATAAAAACAAGGCCTTGATCAATGCGTTATGTTGTTCTCCCATCATCATCTTCTTCTCTTCTTTCCTGGGCGTCGTGGGCAGTTGTGAGTTCCTAGATTATTGATTGGTTCAGAACCTTCATCGCATTGAGTTTTGCCTTCACCACTTCCGTGTTCCACCTGTTCTTTACCATCTTTTCGGCATGTTTTCATAACTGATCGTTACTGATAAACGTCCTGGACTTGATCCAAGCAACCCTTGTTATATCCTCAAGAGTGAAATTGCCCTTGGCTTTGATTTTGTCCATGTATATCCTAAAAACTTTTATCGCATCCTGCGTGTTCAGCCTGCAAATCCCCAACTACCAATCATGGTCAAGGTTAACCACTTTGTTGTCATTAACTAAACTGCATTGGAGGTCTTGGAGTTCATACACATAATTCTTAGCATCAAAGATCACAGATTTGAAGGTGAGCACCTACCACATTATGGTCTTCTTCAGCATGAAGAGTTGACATTCACTTATTACTAGGTTGATTGAATGTTCCGTCAAAAATCTGGTAGCTCCATGTTCTTCTATTTTAGTGAACATAGGCAAGACATTCTCCCATTTGTGTTCCTCTTTCTCCCATGGTGAAATCTGGTTCTGAATCTCCATAATGAGGCTCTGCATCTCATCACATAATTTCTGGGAGTTCGTAATATACCTTTCTCCATCTTTAATCACTCCTTCAATCCATCTTTCGATAGCCTCTGCAATGCTTTTAGCTTGTTGAACCTCACTCATTAGCTTTTTATTCTCTGGTGAAGTAGGATCAAAGCTCTCTATAGTATGAGATATAGGACGTGCTCCAAAGAAACTGATGCTAACAATGAATTGGGCAAGGATGCTTATATGTCGCTTTAACTCTCTCTTTTCCCGCCCGTCTTTCCCTGACCTGGTGAGCATTTTCTTTGTGGATAACTAGAAGAAATGTTTATCTGAATATCTACTCATGTTTCTCAGCTCCACCTTAGTGACCTCAAAATCTTCTACGATGACTTCCTTGTCCTCTCCCTTAGGCTTGTATGAGGCAATCTCGGCAACCCACTTTCCGGCTCCTTCATCACTATCCAGTCGAGTAGTTGTTTTGAACCTTTTTGGCTTGGGACCCTTCTCTGTGTACTTAACAACCATATCTTGAATTGGAATAGTCACGAGAATGGAACTCCATTTTTTGTTCACCGAAGTGGTCAACCACTTAGGGGTTGCACTGGAACTAGTTGCTCCTTCAATCGCTTTGGAGGGTGGTGTCATGGCTATGGTAACTGCACGAGAATCCAAGGCATTAGAAATGTCATTGTCCAGATCTTCAACTTAAAATATCTGGGCAACAAGAATCTTATCCTTCACCTCTGTATCCTTAGCTTGAGCCATCCTTCTCTAAGCAGCACTTCGTGACCGGGTATGTCGAGGAGTGGAGAAATCCAAAGCTTGATTAGACTTGTGCCTTACCTGAGGCGGCTTTTTATCCTTACCTGCATGAACAGGCATAGAAGCATTATCAGAAAAATGCTTTGGTGAATGCAGAGTAACCTCATTATTTCTCACAGAATTAGACTTGGCGCCTAATTTCACTGCTTTCTTCCTTTCAACCCAATCTGCGGTTCTCTCCAAAACCCTTTTTGTTTTCAGCTGTATATCATCCTCCTCTTCTTCATCCCAATTTATATAGGACACTTCAGTTTCGGCTTGAGCTAAGTATCTAAGTTCAAACAGTTCTAGATAATCTTCTACAAGCCCATTTATGTCAAGCTTAACCTGGAATGAAATGACTTGCTCCAGCACCATCCTCATGTTTTCGCTTTTGAACACCTCGAGTTCATCACTGCAATCTTCCCAGAAGTCTTCTAATTGTGACATTGGGAGATACGGCATTAGACCAAGACTTCGGGAGAAAACCTTATTATCAAAACCTTTCCTTTCATGGTACAGGGGAAATTGGAAGTTCTCCAGGTCCGCTCCAATACTCAAAGCGTCTAACATTTAACTGTAGGAAAGCATACCCAACTAGATGGGAAAATGACCCTCCCATTTGTCCTTGGGTTGCACATTTTTAATCATAGTAGTCATCTGCCTACATATCTCTGCTAAAACAAAACAATCTAAACAAAAATGAGGAAGCTTGAAGGGCTCTTTGTCAAAACCGCCTATCCTCATATAGCAGAAGCGAGGAAACTGGATAAAGAAGCTGCCAAACCTCTTTACCAATGCCTGTGCATCCTCAGAGATATTTTGGTTCTCATATTCTTCAATTCATAGCACAAATCCCCCAGAAAAGAATTGTATACCCTCCTAAAGTCCTGCAAGGCATTATCCTTTTGTAACATAGGGTAAAAATCATATATGGGGACCTCCTCCTCAGTAGGTTGTCTAGGTATTCCAACTTTCTCCTTAACAGACGCCAAATAGTATATAAGATACGAAGACATGAAGAAATTCCGCTTAAACTATTTGGCCATACTCAGCTGCTCCCTCATTGAATCAACAATCAAGTCTGCCCAATCAAGGTATTGCTTCCCTTCTAATACTAGTTGCACATAGCAATAAATCTAGTCGTTGAAACTATAGGCTTCCGCAGAGCCTCTGACTCTGTGCAACAGTAGCATGACATCATGAATGTGAGGCAACATATGATTCTTATTGGGATTCTTGGGCAATCTGGAACAACCCCTTTGGGGAACCTTCAACCAATATTTTTCTATGTTATTTCAATGCCCGGTTCTGTCTGTGTTGAACTTGGTGACTGACTGGGTGGGAGAAAAGTTTGAGGATTGCTAGTCAGGGAGCTTGAAGACAAAGGAAATTATTTCGCAGTTGATGACAAGGAGGGTTTCACCATTATCTCTCCTGATGGTTTCGAAGGCTGGATCATACCTAGCAATACATTCCCTAACCAATTTGGGGCAAGGGATAGCTAGGGGAAAGGTTGTTGCCTCTATGAGACCGCTACTCAAAACTTCCACACCAAAAGAACCATCAATTCCCTTGAATACGCTTTCTTTTAAAACTTCAAGATTTTCCCCTTTAAGGTTGATATCACTGACTTTGGGCTTTGTACATGCAAGACTAAAAACATTCCCAAACAGGTGCAGCATGGACTTCATAATTTATAAATGATAAGCCTTATTCTGTTGCAGCAAACTTTACTATGAGAGAAGAAATGCAAGTAAAAATTACTGGAGAGAACTAGAAATGGACTCACCTTCACAGTTGAGCAACCAGACGACTACCAGCAAACAAAACTTCTATCCAGGAAATATAACACCGCAGCGACGAGGAACAAAGTTTCAGAGAATTAATCCTTTATATCTTATAGCAAGAGCAATGATACGGACTTATTGTTGGTGTAAATAAATATTCATTATGGATATTATTACACTTTACTTAAGTTAACTTAGGATAATGCATCTCTTCGTAGTTTGGATTTGAGACACTTAGGGAAGTGTACACATAGGGATAGAGCTTTTAGGAGAAATTCCACCTTTTGTGGTCTTATTTTGCTGCTACACTCCACATTCGATGGGTCATCCACCTCTTGTGGAATATTATATTATTTCTCCTACCTACCCCTAGTATTTCTTACCTACCCTTGTTTCTCATTGAGCCACATGTCATGATTGTGTGCTCGTACATCCATATGGCCTTGCCTATATAAGCAGGCCTATTTTCATTGTATTGATGAATCCAGTTGATCATTTTTCATATTGATGAGAATACAGTTTGTTCTTGTAATTCTTTTGTCTCTATTTTAATACTTTTCATTGTGCCCTTGATCTTGGCAAAATCTGACATGGTATCAGAGCCATTGGGGCTTCATTGATTGGTTTTTGGAGACATCGTGGAAGGCTTCTATTTTCGGATCTGAGGGACTGCATTTTTTGGAGGCATCTTAGAGCATTTTCAACCTCACCATTGCATCCGGGAGGCCGTTTCCATAAAAATCGAGTATAAATTCGACCTATTTTGGCAAAAATCAATTTTTGGGTGTGGAGCAAATTTTCTGCCCAATTTAGGTGGTACGGTACGGAATTTTTTGATTTTTTTCAAAAAAAAAATTATTTTTTTTTTTCTGAAAATTATTTTCCAGTTTGAAATTTTTTTTTTGAAAAAAATAAAATAAAATTGAAAATTATTTTTCGGATCCATACCTTCTACCCAATTAGCTGCGCATAGTCAGCACCCAGTCAGCAGCGCCCAGTCAGCATTTTCTTTGGAAATTTTTAGACCCCTCTCCATTGAGCAGTTTGGATTTTTGGGTCAACTTTGGAGGCCCATAACTTGCTCAATTTTGCTCCTTTTTGGGTGCAATTTTTTTTTGATTTGGGTTAATTTTTCATGCTCTTCATAGTGGTGTGGTTATTTTCTGGTTTTGGTGCACAGGGTTTTCGAAATTTTTAGATTCTCTCAGTTGTACCTGTCCAATCCTCAATTCTGCAACTTCAAAGGCCTCGTTTGAGCTCATACGACCTCCTTTTCAGGTGTTATTTTTTTTTGAAAGTGCATTTTTTTTTGTCTACTTTCATAATCTATGATAAGATTTTAGATATTTTAAGTGGAAATTGTACTTTCAGATATTGGTCTTATTTGACCTATTTGGTACTTGTAAATTGCTTGGATCTTAGTTTAGATCTCTTGCACTATTAGTTTGAGTCTCTTTTGGCCTTATTGAGGAAATTGTCAAATTGAAATCAGAAGTCCACTTTGCCATTTTTTGCAAGTGGCCCATTGTACATGCACTAAGTATAAAGTGCCAAATTATCACTTTTGGGGGGGGTTCTTTGATTGAGTGAATTTGGGGGGGTGTCTTGTGTGATTGTGCCTCTCTTTCCTTGTGCTCTTTCATTTTTTGTTGCAATGAGTCCTCATAAATTTCCACCTTTAACTCCACATAATTATGCATCATGGAAAATTAAAGTGTGGAGCAAATTAATGGAAAAAGGTCTCACGCATTACATAGATGGAACAATAGCAGCACCACTTGATCCTAAGGCTGATCCTAATGCTTAGTTAGAATGGCTCACTAAGAATTGCATGGCTCTTGGAACTTTGCGCAAGTATGTATCAGATGACCTCATCTTTCATATTGAGAAGTGTACTACAATCAAAGATGCTTGGGATATGTTTCAGAAATTGTATGGTCAAGTTGATGAAATCAGAGGGTATAAGATTGACAATGAGCTCACCAACTTGGATTCCAAGAGTTTTGATACAATCCAAGATTATGTCACCAAAGCAAATGAGCTAAGAGCAAAGCTTAAGGATTGTGGAATTGACAAAAAGGATGCTTAGTTGATATTCAACTTGTTGGACAAGCTTGCATCAGAATATGCAGCATTTGTGTCTAGCTTCCAAACTGATCGTTTGACAGTAGGGAGTTCCTATGTTATGACTTCATTTGATGCTTTCACAGAAATGTTGATATTGGAACAATCTAAGTTGTTGAACATGGGGCTTCTCAAGTCTTCAAAGTCCAAGGCTTTGGTGGCTAATCAAGGGAATCAAGGAAGTCAAGGCAAAGATTCCAACAAGAAGAAGAAGCAATCTAAGTCACAGCCATAGTAGGAAAAAGGACAATCACCCTCTCCATCTCAAGGCGATTTTTCATCATCTTCCAAGAAGGGGACACCACCTAAGAAGGATAAACCAACTTGTGCATATTGCAAGAAGTATGGTCATGATGAGCATCGATGCCACACCAAGCAAGTTGATGAGTTGACAAATCTTCTCAAGAAAAACAACATCAACTTGCCATCCACCTACACAAAGAAGGATTCATCTCCTTCCTCTTCCTCACAGTCTAAGGGAAAAGGGTAAGCATTTGTGGCTACTACAGGTTCTTCACAGCAGTGGATACTTGACTCAGGTGCCTCTTATCACATGGGTTCTACAAAGGAGCAGTTTTCTTCATTGGAGCCATCTAAGGTACCTCACATTTACATAGGTGATGATACACAAGTCGAGGTTGAAGGGAAAGGTTCAGTTGACATGGATGATGGAACTTTTGAGAATGTTCTCTATGTTCCTAACTTGTCTACCAACCTTCTCTCTATCTACCAAATCACTCACTATGGGAATGGGAAAAAGGTTGAGTTTACACTAGATTCAGTTGTGGTAAAGGAACTTGATGATGATGCCTTGGTAGTAGTGGGACAAGTCAATGACAACTCAAGGCTTTATTCATTCTCCCACTTTGTGCCAAGTTCACCTTCTAGAGCCTTGCTACTCATTCAAATTTCGAAAGTAAGCTATGGCATGAGCGGTTTGGTCACCTCAACTATCGCTATCTTCAGCAGCTCAGCACTAAAGACATGGTCACAAGTCTACCTCAAATTAGTTTTTTAGAGGGTGTATGTTCAGGTTGTTCCATGGGAAAGCATCCTAAGGAGAAGTTTGATAAGGGGAAATCTTGGAGAGCTTTGGAAGTTCTTCAACTTGTTCATAGCGATGTAGCAAGTCCATTTCCAGCACCTTCATTTAGCAAGGCCCGCTATGTCCTCACCTTCATTGATGACTACTCCCACTTCACTTGGGTCTACTTTCTCATTCACAAGAGTGAAGTATTTGATAGATTTCAAGACTTCAAGACTCATGTGGAGAAGCAATCCGGGAAAGTGGTCAAGATTCTTCGTACAGATAATGGAAGGGAATATGTGAACAAGAGACTTGAGGATTTTTGTACATTTGAGGGGATTGATCTTCAGCATTCTATAGCATACACTCCACTGCAGAATGGAGTTGCAGAACGCAAGAATAGAACTCTCAAAGAAATGGCTATTTGTATGATTCATGCACGTTCTCTTGATCCCACTTTTTGGGTTGAGGCTATCAGTTGTGCCACACACATCTAGAATCGGGTTCCTCACAAAGCTTTGCAAGGTATTACTCCTTTTGAGGCTTGGGCTGGTAGGAAACCGATTGTGAGACATTTCAGAGTCTTTGGGTGTCCAGCATGGGCTCGCATACCTCCACAAAAATGCAAGGCATTGGAACCTCTGAGTTAGCCTTGCATATTTGTTGGATATCCTGAGGGTGTTAAGGCATATAGATTGATGGATCTTGAGACACGAGGTGTTCATTGAGAGGAGTGTTCACTTTGAGGAAAGCTCTCCTAGCTTAGCCTCTCTACCTCCTCCACCTTACTCCATTGTGGATAGTGATGTTAGTGATTCAGATGATGAGACTCCTTCAACTCCAACTCACAGGGTTACACCTCCGCAGGGTCCACTTGCAGTTGAGGAGCCTTGTTCTCCACCTCCACCTAGACCTCGTTGGGCTCGACAGACACTTGAGTCCACGGGTTCTCTTGTTTGGGATCCTTTAGATACACAGAGAACTCGATCATAGCATCAGGATCTTCCACATGCATTCATTACCGCTTCTGATCCACAGACATTTCGGGAAGCATCAGGGGTTCCTGAGTGGGACCAAGCTATGGAGGAAGAGTATAGTTCCTTGATGAGGAACAATAGATGGGATTTAGTCCATCACCCTAAAGGGAGAAAGATGGTTCAATGTAAGTGGATCTATCGGACCAAGTTTGCAGCAGATGGTAGTGTGGATAAGTACAAGGCTCGACTTGTTGCGAAAGGTTTCTCCCAGGTAGCAGGTGTTGACTATACTGAGACCTTTGTGCTCGTAGCCAAGATGAACTCCATTCACTTGACACTTGCTATTGTTGCAGCTCATGGTTCGGTTGTACATCAGATGGATGTGAAGAGTGCTTTTCTTCATGGTGATCTTGATGAGGAGATTTATATGGAGCAGCCACAGGGTTTCATCCAGGATACTTCCTTGGTTTGCAAACTAAGGAAATCTCTCTATGGCCTTAAGCAGGCCCCCAGGGCTTGGTATGCCAAGATGGATTCCTTTCTTCTCTCTGCAGGGTTCACCAGGTGTCATTCCGATCCGAATGTCTATATTTTGCGACAAGATGACTCTCACTTGATCCTTGTGCTCTATGTTGATGATTTGATCATTACAAGGAGTACCGCATCCATCATTAGCAGGGTCAAATCTGCTTTGCATGATAGATTTGCTATGAATGACTTGGGTCTTTTGCACTACTTTCTCGGGATAGAGATTTCATAGTCACCTTCTGGGATTACACTATCACAGCCCAAGTATGTTCTTGATCTACTTGCACGCTTTCATATGGCTAATTGTAACCCTACCCCGACTCCCTTTCTTTTTGGAGTCAAGCTTGAGGCTCAGTGTTCTTCTCCACCAGTTGATGCCACTTTATATCGTTAGCTTGTGGGTAGTCTCATCTACTTGACCCATACACGCCCTGATATTTCATTTGTAGTTGGTATGGTTTCCCGCTTCATGCAGGAACCACATGAGCTTCATTGGAAAGCTACCAAATGCATCCTTCATTACATCTAGGGTACACATCACTATGGGATTCACTATGCAGCAGGCACAGGACTTCACTTGGTTGGTTACACAGACTCTGATTGGGCTGGCGATCTTGATGATCGTAAGACTACTTCCGGTTATAGTTTTCACCTTGGTTCCGACCCCATTTGTTGGCAGAGAAAGAAGCAACATGCTATTGCTCTCTCTTTGACTGAGGCTGAGTATCGAGGTGTTGTTATTGCAGCGACTGAGACCATTTGGCTTCAGTAGATTCTCATAGAGTTTGGGTTCACCACTCAATGACCGACAGTTCTACATTGCGACAATCAAAGTGCTATTGCAATCTCAAAGAACCCGGTCCAGCACCAGTGGACCAAACACATTGAGATTCATATGCACTATATCCAAGAGCTCATTCAGGAGTAGGTCATTGATCTCCAGTATTGTCCTATAGCGAAGCAGGTTGCAGACATATTCACCAAACCTTTCACTGAGAGTAAGTTCCAGCAGTTGTGAGCTCTCTTAGGGGTGCGAGATGTGTCATTAAGGGGGGTCAGCTGACTTCTCCTTCCTCTCTTATGGGGGGACTTTTTCCTCTTTGAGGTTTTGTCCTTCTTCTTTGAGAGTCTTTTGTACTTTCATCTCTCTTTTGGGGGGGAGTTTTTTCCCACTGGGTTTTCTCCTTTTCTCCGTTTGTGAGAGATTACATTGCATAGTTTTTCTTGCATTTGCATATTGTACATGGGTACCTATCATGGCCTAGTAACCGGGACCCATCTTGCATTGTTGACTTGAGTCTTCATTCCCCTAAGTTGCACTTAAGGGGGGGTGTTGGTGTAAATAAATATTCATTATGGATATTATTACACTTTACTTAAGTTAACTTAGGATAATGCATCTCTTCGTAGTTTGGATTTGAGACGCTTAGGGAAGTGTGCACATAGGGATAGAGCTTGTAGGAGAAATTCCACCTTTTGTGGTCTTATTTTGCTATTACACTCCACATTCGATTGGTCATCCACCTCTTGTAGAATATTATATTATTTCTCCTACCTACCCCTAGTATTTCTTACCTACCCTTGTTTCTCATTGAGCCACATGTCATGATTGTGTGCTCGTACATCCATATGGCCTTGCCTATATAAGAAGGCCTATATTCATTGTATTGATGAATCCAGTTGATCATTTTTGATATTGATGAGAATACAGTTTGTTCTTGTAATTCTTTTGTCTCTATTTTAATACTTTTCATTGTGCCCTTGATCTTGGCAAAATCTCACACTTATTAAGTGCAATAATTCCAATTGTCAGTTTAAGTGTGTTGAGTTTGTGGATTGGACATCGCACGCATGCATTGAATGCATGGTGGCATTTTTGAAGTAACCACCAGTTCCCAAAATGATTACTTGCTTCAAAACTCCAACAATTAACATCACTCAAGATAAGGTTTGCCTTCCTCAAACTTGGCAATAAATGCACCATCAAATATTTTAACTCACGGGACCCACCAAATTTGAACACACATGAACATTATGAACAGACTTCATTGGGGTTGAAGTAGTTAAAGGCGTACACCGCACCCAGGAGAAATCTTTTCTGAGAGGATTAACCATGTCAAGTGCCGCTGACATTTGAACTGTGTTGAACATGTTGAACACGTCTGAACCTTTTGAACTAGGTTCAAAAATTTCACCGCTTGGAGAGAGATGACATAACACGTCACCGAACAAGACCAATAAGGAACTGCTGCAAAACACTTTAAGAAAATGTTAGTATGAAAAACCCCCTAGACACCTAAGAACCCGCAGAACCTAAATGAACCTGATGACCCTGGTTCAAGATGGTTCAATGTGTTCACGAAGTTCAACTAATTACTAAAACTCAGCATTTTTTATTTAAAGACAATTTACAAACGGACTAAGGGCTTAAACCGAGTCATTGGAAGAAAGACAAGGACTCCGAATGAAATTTTATAGGGTGATTTACTCTTGTCATGAAGGGTATATGACGCAGTAACAGGTAGATATGGATGTTATTAGGATGAGAAGAATTAGCCATATCCTCATTGTAGAGGTCACCCAAATTAGGCTCCATCTCTTAGGGAATTAAACCTTGGGAAGCCTTAATTCTAATGCTTCTTATAACAAGGATAGTATAGGTAGGACTAATAGTTGTAAAACTCATGCACTAGAGGAAAAAAGTGAAATTTGAATTTGAATTTTAAATTTTGAGAACAAGGTTTGCAAAATGGAATAATACAAAATTCAAGAAAATAATGATTATACAATTTGAACTTTGTGGAAAGAAGAATGCCACGATTTCCAAGAAAAATTATGATTAATAAGAAGAGATTGAAATTTAAAATTAGGGCCAATGGGATATCACTTAATTAAAATTGACAAAATTAAGATCTTAAAATTAGGGCAGATTATGATTAACCACTTAATTTTAAATGTTTCTTTGAAAGTTGTAATGTTGAAATTGGGAAGTGTTTTTTTATTTTAGAGGGATCAAAATCTGACAAAATCAGCCAATTTTTTGGATTTAAGCAGTTAAATACAGTCATAACAGTCTCCCAAAATTTTTGGAGAAAAGCCAGGGACCAGGTTGAAAGTCTACCTGGTCCTCCCACCTATTTTCGAAAATTTTAAGGGATGAAAGCTACGATGATTTGAAAGCTAACCCCAAAAATTTGATTGATTTTATGATCTCTAGATAGGCGAAATTAAGGTTTGAATGTCAAAATAGGACCCTATTAAGGTTTTGAAAAAGATAATAAATTGAATTGAAAATTTGAAAAAGGTCACACCTAATGGATAAGGCCACCATGAATAATATTTAGAAAACTTAAATTGGTTGAAATTGATAGAAATTTGCACAAAATCCAATTAAATTTGAAATTAGGGTTTTAGGACCTAACCACTGAATATTCAAATTTTGAATATTGGAAAAAGGAGGCAAATAGATTATTTGAATTTTAGGCAAGTAGACAAGTCTAAAAACAGACACAAATCTGAAAATTAAACATAAAACCAATTTTTGCACAAGTTCAACCTGATTTCTGAAAATTAGGGTTTTCACAATTAACCACTTACTTTTGTAATTTTGATTTGCAAATTGAACAAGACAATGAAAGAATTGAATTTGACAAGCAATGTAATTTTCAGATCTAAGATAATAGATAGAAATTTTTGGCAAAACACAAGTTCAATTTCGATTTTGACAACTAGGGTTTTGATTGAATTAACCACTAAGTTTATGTAAATGGCAAGAAAATTAAACTTGTAAATAAAAAATATACAATAATTTTCAATGTAAAGCATGTAAGACGTCGGGTTCACCAAAATGTAATATGGTGAAAAGTGATGAGGGGAGATCAAGTGGAAAGCTTTACCCTCCTCAAGTGAGGGATGAAATTTTCACAAAGGATTCCCTTCAAATTTTCACACACATTACATTTAAAAGAGGGGTTGAATTCACTAGATCAATCCCAATGGAAAGAGATTGAATGATAAGTGAATTGTAGGGGATTTAGAGTGTATTTGTAAAGTAGATTAACCCTCTTTTAAAATAGACAAGTTGAACTAAGCAAATTGAGACTAAGTGTAGAAATGACAAAGAAGCAATAATATCTTGAGATAGAGATGCGTGATGAAGTTGTGCACCTGAAATTAGAAGTAAAATGTCAAGACAAAGCTTCCCTGCAAATATGAGCAAAATTTGTTGGGATTGGGTTGAAGTTGCACCTGGTCGTCCAAAAAATTTGCGAGCCAAAAAGGATTTTGCTGTCTCTCAAAATAAAGTCTAAACCTGCAATTACAGTCGTGCACCTGCAACCTACACACAGAAAAGAGAGGAAAATGTTGTTGGGATTGGGGGTTTGCCTTCAAGTCAAACCTTATTTTGGAATTAACCAAGTAATTGAAAAATGTTGCAAGTAAATGAAAGGAAATATCTGAAGCAAAACTCACCTCAAGGGATGATGCAATTAAAATATTGATGAAATTGCTTGAAAGGATATGTGGAATAGGATGTCTTAAATGTTTATAGAGATCTCCTCTTGAATGGTTTAATCCTTGACTTGAATACAACACCTAGCCTTGAAATAAGACTTGAAATGCTCAATGTTTGAATGAATGCGTGAATGCTTGAATGTTTGATGACGATAATGGAGACTTCTCTCTTGTTCACCTTACTTTCACTTATTTAACTTTTGCTTATGCAAATAGGAGGGAAAATACTCCTTATATACTTGCCAATTAGGGGTATTTAGCTAATTTTCCATCTTAGGCTGACATAGGAAAACTTTTCCCGCTCACAATTGACAAGCCCAATGCAAAGTTTGATCAAAGGAGGCCCAAAATAGGGTTGGGACAGGGGTGTCGCGCCCCTATCCTAGGGGGGACAGGGATGCCATGTCCCTACCCTGCCCTAATTTAGGAGAGTCAATGACAATAGGAAGTGGGGGGTGATGAAAAATGCAAGTTTCTGATGTTTTGAGCATGTCTCGTGTCTCCATTCAGGCTTAGGGATTCGTCTGCCAATGCAAAGATCCAAATACGATCGGAAATTGTAAGGGTCGCAATTTTATGACACTACAGTTCTTCATTGTATGGTAGCATGTGTGGATATGGATTCTATGATTCTTCATTATGCGTATAGTTGTGTAGTTGAATCCTATGTATTTGAGATAGAATATTCTATCATGATGACATTGTAAGTTTAGAGGAGGCTATGTACTTGTACTATGTATTCTTATGTAATAGGACATGATAATGTAGAGGCTATGATCTTGTAATGGAATAAGATATTGTATTCATTGTATGGTTCGTGTTGTAGAATATTCATTATGTTAAGATGAAGATCCTAGGTTGGACTAGGAAGTTGAAATGATTAAATTATGTGCATTCTTGTAGTATAATATGGTTCTTGAATTGGTCTAGTATCATGAGATCCTAATTGAAAAGATGAGTAGTACTTTCTATTACAATCTTTCCTATGTTTGTGGATGGTAATCTTGATGAAATGTGTAATGGTTATTCTTAAGTAAGTAATCTAGTTCCATTTGTAGGACACACACACACACACACACACACACACACACACACACACACACACACATAGATAGATAGATAGATAGATAGATTCATGATGTGATAGATGAATAATGAAAGATATGGGAAATTTGGAATTAGGAACATTTGATTTGGTGCTTTAAAAAGAACTTAGAAAATTAATGGGGTTATGAAGATATGCATTAGATAACTCATAATCTCATGATAGGAAGAAATTAATTGAGTAGAAATTAAATAAACTGGATGTTAATGATTTCATGAGATTTATGTGTTAATATGTCACTACTAATAAGTAGTGACGTTGGAATACACTAGGGAATGAATGAATGAAAGAATGAGTAGATGAATGTATGCAATAAGAAATAGATGTTATGTTGTTATTACCGCTTGTGATATATGTTACTATGATTATGGTTATGTTTAGGATGTTTATGCAATCATGATATGTTATGATTCATACATTTGAGTAATGGTAGATTGATATGATGCATTACTAGATGTTTTTAAAAAAAGTTATCGATCTATTTGTTGGTTATTTGGTTATTTTCTCTAGGGTATTTTAGTAGACATTAAATTCAAGTTCTCACTTGGTGGCTACTAGTAGAGTTCTATTTGATTCTCCTTTTGTGTTTTGGTTGATGATGTCACTTCTATTGGGTCTTATGCTTTCCACAAAAAAGATGGAAAGGGTGATAGGGTGATGCTTGTTTTGTTTTTACCTCTATGTCACCTACCTCTTATCAAAGAACCTATACTGACATGTCTTCTTAGGCTAAGGATTCTTATTGTAAGGATGTGCCCTTTCCTTCCTCCTATGGTTAGTAGAGAATTGTAATTTTTACAGAGGTATATGATTCTTTTAAGGGATTTTTTCTTTATATTTGATTTAATGTAGTAAATGAAGGAATAAAGTAATAATACAAATAAAAAATAATAATAATTTATTGAATATATGCTATAAAAGTGTTTAAAATATTGATTTCATATGCGATGATTATAAATTTATTTATTTTATAGAAAATTAAACAATAATAGCTTACGATATAATTGTTGTAATAACCCAGTTAACTTAACCCAAAATTTTAACAGATTTTATATATATATATATATATATATATATATATTGATTTCTTATTCTTACTTATTCCTAATTTTGTTTGATTCAATCACATAATCAAGTACATCTATCCAAATAGGATAGGCTTCCATCCAACCATTATGGGCATCTAACCATATGGGTTAGGCATCTAACCATACGGGTTAGACATCTATCCATATGGTACTAGGCATCTAACCATATAGGTTAGGCATCTAACCATATGGGTTAGGAATCTGTCCATACGAGGTAGGAGGTTTCATCTATCCAATCCAAGATAGGCATCTACCCAAACGGGGTAGGGATCTATTCATAAAAATAGGATATGCTCTGGCCAGAGACTTTAGACTCATTGGCACCATCCAAGTACTGAGCCACTCGCTAAAGACTACACTCCCCTACTAGGAGTACATCGAGGTTGTTGTCCTTAGGAGTATTAAAATAATTACATAAACAAGATTGAGTTCCACCTCATAATTCGGCCTAAAGCCTTGAGAATTCAAGTAAATCCATACAGGATTCCTTCTGAGTATGCATTGGATTAATTTTAACCTTTCAATTAGTATTTGTACCATTTGATTAAAATGCCAAGGAGCTTTGAGATGAAACTACTCACCCATAACCAAATCCTAATCCCCATCCCCGAACACCTGAGTACAAGGGACAACTCCATCCCTAGACTACCTGCATACCCATTTTGGCACGAGATCAAGGCGTAAAGTATGTAGTTTTGGTTTCTAACTATGGTTTAATGTAAAATGTTTGGTTGGTATGCAACCCTTTCTAGGATCCATGTCCTAGACAATTTCCCTATGGTTGTTACCCATGATGGTAGCTCTATAGCAAGAAGGCTCAAGATGGCCTTCTACTTGTGGCCTAAAATAACTAAGTCATATTTCCTATTAAATACATCACCCTTAATCTATTATCATCTGCCAAAATCCATCAAGATAAAATAAATTTCCAAAATCATCACACACATCCAAAGCTTAATGGATTTTTCTAAATTTTAACAGATTGGATGTAAATTCATTTAAATAAATTAATCATTTTTTTCGATCTATAATTGGCTCTCTTACGCTTTTGACTAGAGCTTTGAACTAGTGGGATCACATTAAGGGATCTCATTCCCGTGGTTACCTTGTTGAGGTATTAAAACCTCCTAGATTTGACTCTTGTGGCTTACCTCTCCACATTGATTCCCATGAGCAAGAACTCCTTATCACTCCATCAATCGCAACACAACCTTATATGTCCATTCATGAAGCTCGGGTCACTTGATCTCTTCATAAGTCTTCTTATCTCTCCATGTTGGTTCTCTATCAGCTGCTCCACCGTATTGCTCAACTGGTTGTGCCCAAAGTCAAGGCCTTAACACCTCGAACCAACCTCCATTGTGTCTGCATACTTTATCGGGCATCAACACCCCTTTGAACAACAACTCTGACCCTAGACTGTACACACATTGCATCACCAGCCAGGAGCACGAGAAAGCAGGGGCTCGAACCAAGGATTGCCCTATTCACAGGGCTTCACAATTGTCATTGTGCTATGGGGGCATCCCCCACTAAATTAATATGTTTAGATTATCGATCCAAGGGGGATTACCCACCCCTTGGACTTTAACTTCCAAATGACCCTTATTTCTCCCTAGCGGTTTATAGGGACGATGCCATAGGCATCATTGTTGCATCTTGATTAGGCATTAAGTGCAGTAGTTCAACACAATGACATTACCCGTAAGCGTGACCTAGAGGCACCATAGATACCGAACGTTGCTAAGGTTTTTGGTTTCAGCTCCTCTTATTTAGCTGTCTAACTAGAAATTCATGAATCTTAAGTAAAGCAATATACTAACACATCCATGAAGATGAACTAAATTATAAACAAGAAATTATTACTTGGAATTTAAAAACTAAGATATAAATCTTACATAATTGAAATGAACATTGTACTTGAGAAATGAAAATAAACAAATAAATTCCTTGAAGGAAATATGATAATATTTAAAACTCTAAGACTTGGACTAAATACATGAAAGTACTAATTATTTGAAAGCTAAGATACTTGTAAGAGAGTTTACATAAAAAAATGATTTTGAATTACTCTAAAGTTACTAAATGCTTGGAACAAAACTATTACACTTTAAGTATGAATCCTAATACTTGAAAGGTACTAATTTGCTCGAAAGAAAATTAAATGGTTAAATAGTAAGACTTTGGAAATGAATTTAACATTTACTTGCTTAAAGGGAAAAAACAATTTAATAATAAGCTCAACTAGTTCTTCCATTTTAAGTAACATAAATTTTATCTTTAATTATTTTCTACAAATATAAACTTACTTTAAATAAGAATCCTGTCACTTGAAGGGCATTAATTGCTTGAAAAATAAACAAGACTTTAGAAATTAATGTAATACTTGCTTGTTGAATGGAAGAACCCATTTAACAATAAGCTTGATAACCACAAGTAATTAAATTACTAATTGTTTTAAAAAGATTAAAAGAGATTCTAAAGACTTGCTAGTTAACCAGCAATAATAAGGCTCCTAAAAAAATAATTTTAATCAATCTTCTTCTAGTCGTTCTTGGGTTATTGCCAAATCCTTTACAAAATTAAGAAGAGACAAACTAACTATTCCTTCCAAGTATTATTGACTTTATTTTTTTATAACCATATCAATTTCCAAATTCTTAAAAGAAGGCTAATGTTGCTTCCAAAATTTTCTACAACAGAAATTTATTGTTAAATTTTTTAAGTGAACATGGAATAGGTTTTCTTGAAACTCATTTTCTTTATAATGATGGGATCCAATAATCTAGAACAAAGAATTATAATTTATTTAGCTTCAAAAAGTAAGTTTCAATAGATATTTACAGCAAAAGACGAGTACTTGATTTGAGGGTCACAAGATAAGTCAAGTCTCGTGTTAAAAAGATTTTATACTTTGTTTTATTTTCAATTGGTAAAACTATTTGGTTCTCAAATAAAGTTTTCTTTAAATTTTAATTATTACTAATGTTCTTAGTAATAGATTATACCATTGTGTAAATTTAACTATGCAATTCTTCACCAAATTTAAAAGTTAATTAGATTCATCTACACTAATTACTTTGTAACTTAGTTTTTACAAGTCTTATATGCCTTTGACTATTCTTAG
The DNA here is from genome assembly GCF_030272615.1 of Cryptomeria japonica. NCBI lineage: Eukaryota > Viridiplantae > Streptophyta > Pinopsida > Cupressales > Cupressaceae > Cryptomeria > Cryptomeria japonica. Next base: position 234,371,012 of record NC_081408.1, on the reverse strand, counting down.
ATTGATTATTCTCAAATGCCTTGTATTCTCTATATCTTGGAATATGACTTTGTGCAAAGAAACAATCAAATAATCAGCCTTTTGAATTGGAGAAATATTTAAGTAAACGTTAATTCATTTCGCTATAATACATAAAAGAGTAACTAAGAATTTAAACACTTTTACCTGGGAGTTACTCCTTTTAACCTCTAATAATAAAAAAGTGTATCATTGATTCAATATCATTCCCTGCCTTTTCTTTTGTTTTCCTAAGTCAACTAACTTCTTTTATAAAGAGATTTAACTAAGCCGATAAGGTGTACATACCCTACCCCCTTGTGGGATTTGAACTTATGACCTCTCTCTTTCAAGAGCACAAGTTCTCCACCACTGGCCAACTTAGGTTGTACAATAAAGAGATTTAACTGTTATATCTACATCCTAAAAACAATTACATTCAAGGTAATGGATCTCTTAAAGTTGATTATCTGTCTTAATGTTTAGCTATCCATCTGAATTTTGTGTAAGTTAATTTACCACTATCTTCCTACCATATTAATCCATTTTAAGCCCAAAGGGACTCTTCTCACATAATAAACACTTTAGAGAAAGATACTTATTGAATGGAAAGTCCAATGTTACAACTTAAATTTCCACGTTAAAATTTCCAATAAGAGGACCATTAACATGAGTTACATTTATTATACTTCTCCCTGAAAGATTAATTACTACTATAATTTTTTCTTTATATTTTCGTAATCTAAATTACCATACACTAAAGGATTAAGTCATTTCTAATTAACTTTTTATAAAAATAGATTTTAATAATGTAATAAATTTCAACTATAACTTAATGCTATTGATATAATTAATTTTTATTCACCAAATGGACAAATAAATCTTAATAAATTAAACAACTTAAAATATTTAAAATATAAATTAATTTTAATTACAATTCCTAACAATTCAAACTATTATTATAACCCGAATAATCTTTTAATAACAAATTTTTTAATTATTTTTAATTAATAAAAATAAATTTTATTCATTTCAAAATTTATTTTAATTAAATTGATTTTATTTAATTTATTGAAAGATAGGAGGGAGGGGGTCCCGTGGGCCCCACACCCTGCGGGCCTTGCGCATGCAGGTCCGCATGGCTGGGGTGCGACCCCTTTACTCCCGGCGGGCCACTGTGACATGTAGTGACCGCATTGGGTTGTCGGGGGGGGGAGGTAACTGCCCCTCTCCCGCCTAAATATATAATTTATTTATTTAAAAAAAACAAATTAATTTAAATTTAAACTTTGTTTATTTTATTATTATTCTCATTTTTTTAATTTTTAGTATTTAAAATGAATTTTTTTTTTTTTATCTGTTATTAATTTATATTTCAACCAAACAGAGTATATATATGTGTGTGTGTGTGTGGTGAATGTGTGTATATATAAATAAAAATATCTATATATATTTATATATTTGAGAAACCCAAAAAAGAATAGTAAATAACTCATTGAAGGAGAAAGGAGGGTTTTTCCTCCTATGGATGTACATTTGAATATATCATTTCTTCTAAAGAAAACTACAAATTTATTAATCTAAAATAAATTAAGTTGTGCACATGAAATTGATAAGCCATTTCCATATACATTTTTATATATATAAATTTTATTTTATTTTATTTATTTATTTATTTTTAATCAAAATCTGAAAACAAGTAGAAATGTTTTCTCTATTGAAATTTAAAAGTGAGTAGAAATATTTGAAATATAATTCCTCTATCAAAATCTAAAAATGAGTAGAATACATGTATCAAAATCTAGAATAGAGAAGGAGATTCTTTCAAAGAAGTATGAGAAATGAAATTCCTACATTATTAGTCCCACCCTCTTTCTGATTTAAAACAAAATCTGAAAAGTAACACGCATGCAAATAAGAATCCCCACCCTCTCTTCTCATTCTTAAAAAGAAAACATGCAAGTAAGAAGAGGAGAACCTGGATCTTCTGGATAAGTGAAGTCATTGTTGAATCACCTGTTTGTTTCCTAGCTATCTACCTTCTTCATTCCTCTTCTTGTAACCTGGTGAAAGAAATCTTCTCCAAGACCTCTAAAATACTGCAATATCACTACAAAATTTCTCCTACAAACAACATGATATTGAAAACTAACTTCATAAGAATTCAAAGACTATTTTACAAAAACAATGAACTCCCCATTTCAAATATCTAGAATATATTGAAAAGAGAGTCATTTTCCCACTACAAAATAAATTAATTGTTTTAGAGATTCTTTTCCAAAATTAAGTTCATGCAAAAATGATTATTGTCATAGTGGGGGTTACATGGACAAATTTGAATTTGAAATTATCTTCTAGAATCTTGTCATTTCCTCCTAGAACATGTGCTAAATTGACATATTGAGAAATTAGGTAATTTCTAAATTAATTTCATGCAAAAATGATTGTTGCAAGAAATTTGAATTTGAATTTTCCTCCATTTTATCAAATTGAATTTTGTAACTCCTTTGTCATAAAAATTCCATGAATAGAATTATTCTTGTCATAGAATAATTTTGTAACTCCCATGTCATATATTTGCTAAATATAATATTTATTCCTTAATATTTTGAATTTAAAATTTATTTTCTGGAATCTTCGTATTTCTCCTACACTGTGTGCTCAATTAGGATTTTTTTTTTTTGATCGATAACAGTATATAATATATTGCTTAAAATAGAAGTTTTACATCCAAAGAGCAGATAGACATTTTGCCACACTATGGGGTCACACCCCTACTACAAAAAGGAACCCGACAAGACACCATCCCACCATGGCCAACAACCACAAAAAAGGCCACTTATAGACACAAAAACCCACCAAAGAGGCCCCAAACGACCCATAGAACCTATCTACTAAAGCACCCCAATGCCTCTTCTCTTGAAATACCCCTACTAGGTCCTGCCTCCTGCATCACGCTCCCTCCACCTGGCACCATTCCTGGCCTGCTACCACATAGAGACCCACACTCCACCACCTTCGCATATTTCTTTGGAATCTGGTGTCAAACCAAAGGCCTCCCATCCACATCCAGAGGGGCCTTAGACCGAAATGGGGGTCACCTTCCCATGAATCTTTACTCGCTCAGTTGGCCCCAATTTATGCATAAAATCCACAATCTCGCCCCAACCTTTCCTTGCGTCCTCCACCTGCAGTGCAACCAGCCGAGAAGCCGACCAAATGACAAAAGGCTGCAGTGCCCCCACATCCACCCCAATCCTCCTCTACGGGCCTTCCACCGACTTCAGCCCCTTGCCAATGATAGCTCGGGCCACCACTTCCTGCAAACCACCTGCCCATTTGGGTCTCAACACTAGAGATGTAACCCATTGCACTTCCTCCACCAACTTTCCCACCTGCAAGGCCAAGGCAACAAAAAGTGACGAAATGTCAAGGTTTGTTCTCGGCCGCCAATCTAGAGTCAAGAATTCCTCTCCAAACAACAACCTCACTGCCCCCTAAATCTTCTCCATCCACTCTGAAGACGTTCGTCAGCCTATTCCTCGAGATTAGCCCACGAAACGTAAGCAATTGCCCATCTAACATCAAAGAAAAATTTGCTTCCATCCTTTCTCACTACTGCACAAAAGAAACCTTGAACACACCGCCTACCACGAAGTAGCCACCACAAAATGCCAGGAAATGAAACACAAAGACCTTAAAAAGCCACCACCATCACATGTCATGATTACTCCACACGCCTCGCAGAAAACTAAGCATCATCGCTAGTCACTCACACCGATCGCCTCCATCATCATCCATCACCACAAGGCCACTTGTAGTAACATCGTAGATCACACACCACGAGGATCTTTAATTCCCATAGGACCATGGCTACAAATGGTCACTTCAAATCGATCTCGGGTTCACTTTTCTATGATAAGCCATCTAACCAAATTCAAAATCAAGAGGACTAAAATTTATAAAGTCCTTGAACAAACTATACTTATTTTCCGAGGAGCCATTCACTCCCACATTTGAAAGTTTGTCAGCTTCCAAGTTTGCTTCCCGGAGGACATGAGTCACCTTAAAATCTTCAAAACTGCCCAACAGAAGCTTCATTCTTCAAACCTGCTTGTCTAAGTGCCACTCCTCCATTCGGCCTCGAGTTATCCCATTCACCACAACCTGAGAGTCTCCTTCCAAATGGAGTTTCTTCACTCCCAATTTCCCAGCCATTAGGATAGCTTCTAACGCTACTTGATACTCAGCAACATTGTTCGATCCATCCACCAATCTTTTGGCACCAATGGCCAGAGTGTTGCCCCAATCATCTCAAGCAATCATCCCAGCACCAGAAATCCCTGGGTTGCCCCTCAATGCACCATCGAAATTAATCTTAATCCACCCCTTTTCTAGCGGAGTCCACTCAAGGATTGATTGACCCTGCCTCTGAAGATTAGCCCTCAGTAGCCCATTAACAAGCCTGAACTTAACCAAAGGCCAGCTCAATAAAAAACCAGCATCAAACTGAGTGAAGGAACCTTTGCTAAGTTCACATGAGAGGCAGCATTAGAAACCAGTTCTGAAATGACCCTCTCCAATCTGATCAAAAAGCGCTTACTATTTTCTACTTTTCCTTCAAACACTCTTCGATTTTGTTCCTTCCACAGTTCCCATAAAATGGTAGAAGGCAAAATCTTCCATATGGTGGCAAAGATAGAAGGCTTACCCAAAACCAGCCAAGATTCCAACCATTCGCTCAAGTTCCCTGCCATGGGGCCCTTCCAATTTAATCTCTGCAACCCAAAAAGCCACGCTTCCTGGGCAAACTCACAGTTGAGCAAGAGATGGTCCACATCTTCCTCTGCCTTTTCACAGAGCACACAGCAGAATGGACCAGCAAACCCCATTTTCCTTAGGTGATCTCCAGAAAGAATCCACCAATTTCTAGCAAGCCAGGAAAAGGCCCCCGCTTTTGGTAGACAAACATTATTCCAGTACACCTTAGCTTCCCATTCCTTCGTCCTACCTTCACTCTCCAAAAGAGAGACCCCCACTTTCACAGAGTAGCTGTCACTCTTGGCGCCACACCAGACTATTTCGTCCTCCTCCCTCAAAAATGAAACTTCTCAGTTTTCCAGGATCTTTCTCAGATATCTTTCCTCCTCCGCCCCCATATTTAGCTCTCGAGGATCTTTCCAATTCCAACGCTATCCCAAAAAAGGCATTTCTTGCGATAAAAAATTACTCACCTTTGAGCCCCAAACCTGACCAGTCTTTAAAACGATTTGTTGGGGGGCCTGAGACTCCAGAGATGGATGTCCATCCCAATAATCCTGCCAAAGACTCGCCTTTCCCCCATCACCAATATGCCAAGATAGATGATTTGTGATCAGGCTCCTATAGCTCACCAAAAGTTCCACAAAGTAGACCCTCTTGGGGGATTTTCAACAGTTAGAATCCTTTCCTTTTCCCTACTATATAAATATTTATCTTGTAGAATTTTGACCCACCTCTGCTTCGATTTACTATACATTTGCCACACCAACTTAGCCCCCATGGCCTCATTAATAAGTCTCCAATCATGGAGCCCCGCCCCTCCACCTCCTTTGGGTTTACAAACTCTGTCCCAGGCCATAAGCAGAATTTTGTCCTGTTCTTGATTTCCATTCCACAAAAACTTTCCCATCTTCTACTGCATATTTTTGATGATCGAACCTGGGAGTTTAAAATAGGCCATAGGGAAGATAGGCATAGCCGAGACAACTGACTTCAGCATCAAAAGATGACCAGCTAAGGAAAGCCACTTTCTCTACCATCCCTCCATCTTTGCTTTGCAACCATCTAGCAACCCTTTCCAAATGTCTATCTTACCTGCTCCAGAAAAGAGCGGCATACCAAGGAACTTACCAGGCAGTTGTCCAATCTTTATCCCAAACATTCTAGCAATAGCTCTCTAAGACCAACATTCCATGTGGAAGAAAAAGATCTCTGATTTGAGCCAATTTATTTCCTGACCAGTGGCCCAACTAAATCTGTTTAGCACTTTCTTCATAACCAAAGCCTCATGCATAGAAGCTACACCAAAAAGACAGGTGTCATCAACAAACTGAGAATGAGTTGTGGAGTCCACCCCTCGAGCAATCTCAATGCCCTTCCACATCCCTTGAGCTCTCTTGTGAGTAATCAACCATCCAAGAACTTCAACCAATAAAATAAAGAGAAAGGGGGAAATTGGATCCCCTTGCCGAATACCCCATGACGTCGAAAAGAAACCTTGAGGGCTACCATTAACTAAAACTGAAGCTGAGAACTGCATAATCATACTAGAAATCCACTTAATCCAAGACTTAACAAACCCAAACCTTACAAGCATAGCCACTAGGAAAGACCTATCCACTCTATCATAGGCTTTTCGAATGTCAAGCTTCAGGATCATTCTTCTCTATCTAGCCTTCATTGCTATGTGGATTGCCTCATGGGCAACAATCACCCCATCCACAATGTTCCTTCCAGGAGTAAAACCACTTTGTTCATAAGAGATCAACTTATCTAAAATTAACTTGAGCCTATTAGTAGCAACTTTTGTGATGATTTTGTAGATGGTGTTGCACAGTGAAATAGGATGGAACTCCTCCATCCCTTTCAGCTTGGCCTTTTTTGGGATAAGCACCACCAGAGTGCAATTGAATTCCTTCAAAACAAAGCCTCTAGAACTTGACTCTTCAACCACAGCTAACAATTCCTCACCAAGCACATCCCAAAAGAATTGAAAAAAGAACGCCTGGAACCCATATGGTCCTGGTGCTTTCTCCCCACCTAACCCAGAAACAACATATTTGACTTCCTTCAACGAAACTGGTTCCTCAAGCATGATATTGTCCTCCCTCGAAACTAAGGGAGGGATTAACTCAAGAAGCTCGGCCTCCAAGCCTGACTGAGCAACCCCACTTCTCGTCCACAGATTTTTGAAGAAGTCAACAACCTCTTTGCTTATGCGGTCTGAGTCTTTAGTGATCGTACCATCCGCAAGTCACAGGGAGAGAATTTTATTAAGACTTTGCCTTGCTTTCACTGAACTGAGGAAGAATTTCGTGTTTCTATCGCCAGCTTTAAGCTAGTTTTCTCGCGACTTCTATTTCTAGTTGTAGTCGTATAAAAATGATCATATTCCTAAAATGAATATTTTATGTTCATTCCTCTATTTAGTTAAATCTAATTTAATTAAATCTCCCACATTCCTCTATTTAATTAAATAATATTCAATTTATTTAGTTAAATTCACTAAAACCCCTTTTATCATTTAATTGAATAAATCATTTTATTTAATTAAATCCCTTCTCTCTACTTTTAATTAAATTTACATTTAATTAAATAGTTCACCCCAAATTGAATAAATCTAATTTATTCAATTTCCCAATTTGCAACCAAATTAAAATAAAGTAATTTATTTTAATTAATTCTATTTTCCCTCATCCACTTGCAAAAGCCTACATCTCCCACTTGCATCCTAAATCCCCTTTCTAAATTCTTCTAGAACCTATCTAATCCTAATCAATTAGCCTAACCCATCTCCTAAATATTGTAACATTCCTAAGCAACTTGAAGTCACTTCTCAAAGACTCCAAAGTCTTTGAAAATCATTTAATGCTTTATGTGTTCAAAAAGCCAACCTCTAAAAGTCTTCCAAACCACTAATGGCTCTTACATGACCATTAATGGCTCTTACATAACCATTTATGGTTAGCCCTCAACTCAACCTCCATATAGCCCAAGGGTCTCATCAAGTATTTATTGGTTTGACCATGGTTATTCCTTTAACCCTTGCACAAGAGTTTATCCTTTGGGTAAAAGCTTTATCTATTGGATATTCTTAACCTAACCTTAACCCTTACCTCCTAAGGTAACCATGAGGTCTTCTCAAGCATTTAATGCTTCCTACCTCTCCTCTCAACTAGCCTTATGTTGACAATTGTCACCATTTCATTGGTGAAAATTGTAAACATGGATTGACAACTTTCAAACTTGACCCTTGATTAACTCTTTCAATCTTGGCCATCCATTGCCCTATTTTCACTATAAATAGAGCTCTCCTTCCTCCATTTTGAGCATCTCTAGAAATCCATAAAACTAAGAAAACTATTATCTACTATCTATCTATCAATCCATGCAAGCTTTTAGTATCTCATTTACGCTCATTTTAGCACATCTAGCCTCTCTTTGCAATAGGAATTAATCTAATATAGCATTTTAGAATATTTCCTTTATCATTAGCTTAAATCATTAACTAGTATATCATGTTAGGATAGTATTTATACTAACCTTGTCATCTTATAATCTAGTTTATTGCATTTTGTAGAATCATGCATAGATAGGATGCATTTTCATGTTAAAATCAATCAAAAGCATCCCTCGTTCTTGCATTTGTCATCCCTAAACCACTTTGCTCAATGATCTGAGAGGAAAGGCATTGGTTTGAGGGACATTGTGAGATAGAGAACCATGGAACCAACCTTGGGGAGTTGAGTCATTCTTCATGACTCCATAACTTGCACCAAGAAGTCTTGTGGGTGTGTGGACAAGTCTCTTTGAGCTTCACTTTTCACATTTTAAGTTTCATTGACCCACTTTTCCCACATACACCAGTAAATCTCCTCCCTCTGCAAAAATTCTCCATATTTGCTAAGCAGATCTTTCTCTGTGAGGAAGTCCACTTCATCCATCCCTTCAGCCAAGACTTTCACATTCAAAGCCCCCAAATCTCCTTCTAGCCTTCTCTTTTCATCAAAGATATTGCCAAACATCTCCCTATTCCATGATTTTAATTTCTGTTTCACAAAGCTAAGCTTCTTGAAAAACTGAAAGGCCAAGAAAGCTTCCACCATGGGGGCCTCCTTCCACCACCCAGCTACACAATCTCTAAAACCCGGTTCTCTTAGCCACATCTTTTCCACCTTGAAGGGACACCGAATTGGAACTTCATCTTTTTGCACAACCAAAGAGATCGAGAAATGATCCGATCCTGAAATAGCTAATACCTCAGCCTCGAAAACCAAAGGGGCTTAATTCCAATCCCCTGCAAGGAAGAATCTATCTAGTTTATCAGCAATATTGGAAAAGCCCCTTCATCTATTAGTCCATGTAAAATTCCCACCTTTAGTTGCCACTTCAAACAGAGCATTAGCATTAACAAAAGACTGAAAGTCCATTTGCGACCTGCACAACCTCCTCACCCCTCCACGTTTATCTGAGAAAGAAAGGGTGGCATTGAAGTCCCCAACAAAAATGGCTAAAGACGGCCTCACTTCCTCTAAATGCTTAGAAATATCCTTCCATAATCTGTACTTTTCCACAGCCAAAGTCGGCCCATAGACATTAATAAGAAAACAAGAAAAATTCATGGTCTTCGAATTCACCTTTACCATCTGCCAATGTTTAGAACATGAAACAACATCCACTTGAACAGCCAATGGATTCCACAGAATGCCAAGCCCAGCTGATGCCCCTTCTGAATCCACAAAAGATCCAGACCACCTCTACCTTACCCCAAAACTACAAGCAGCAACATCATGACCCAACTTTGTTTCCTGAATGCAAATAACTTATGGCTTAGCCTGATCAAAACCTCTTTTGATCAGAAATCTCTTGTCAGGGGCATTGCAACCCCTGACATGCTCAATTAGGATATTGAGAGAATAAGTAATTTCCAAATAAATTATGACCTCATGTGTATGTCACCACTTAAATTCGTTTTTATATAAAAACTTCAACCTTATTTCAATTTATCTTTTCTATCTAACATTACTCATAAAATTAATAATAATAATAAGTCTTATCAAGGTGTAAAAAGAGGGTTATCACATGTATAAATTGATAATATTTATATTTTTACAATATATTAAATCTAGAATTTATTAAACTAAAAAATGCATATAAACTATAGAATTACTGTTGTTCTTTATTTCTTAGTTATAATAAACATTGGAAAGAACTCAAGATAAGTAGTTTTTAAAACCTATCACAAATTAGGGACTTCATTAATATGCTTAGTATTTGATCATTTCTATGACATGATATACGAATTCAACTAATCATTATTGAAGCAACTTGTGGATGTCATGATGTTCAATCTTAATTCGCTTAGTTATGACATAAGAAACACATGATTCTTTGTCATCAATATATCACTTTTGTTATAACAATACAACAAGGTAGGTTCATTATATATTTGGGACACATCCTCTAACAATATTCTTAGTAATATTATTTGGCAAGATACTATTGAGAAATTTACAATTTCGTAACAAAAAGTTGTGAAAGTTAATATTTATCTAATAAACCAATCAATGGATGAGATACAGGGATGGGATGGCCACAAAATAAAAATATGAAATTTATATGAAAATATAAAATTAAGTTGTCCATAATTAGATCTCTCTTTATGATTCTAAAAAGTAGCCTTGATGTAAAGCTTATTAATACCATCTTATATGAAATTATAACAACAATAAAACATGCATACCATCACCATAAGATATCAACAAAGAGTAAAAAATGAATAACATAAGATAACTACATAAATCAAAATTTACATGGAGAAACCCTCATGGTAAAAGAACTCCACCAAGAAAAGAGCCTGAGTATACATTATCAACAAATAAATTCTAGATTCCTAGGCTTGATATTGGTGGTGATCAATGCTCCTTTGACAAGTCCCTCAAGCATTAATGCAATAACATGGCATCATGACAAGACATAGCAAGCTCAATCATAGAAACAAACATGCATGTAGTGTTTTGTACCTTGCTACTCTATAATGCTCAAATCTAAAGACACTTGCTCAATAATGTTACTTATGAACTCTATATATTAAAATTCTTAGGTGGAAATGAATTAGAAATGATGCCTTTATATATATGGTTTGCAAGCTATTTCCTAGTTTAAGCTAAATTTCAATAGTCATATCAAATAGTTGGGATCAGATTACAAATGGTGAGAACCAACACACACATGTTTGATTTTGGCCCTCCTTTATAAGGAATATGGTGTTAGGCATCCTAGTCCACCTAGAAAAAGAGCAAACAAGGATGGTTGTAGAGTAGAATGTCCAAAGACATAGGATCTAGTTACCAAACAAGAATATGATGACAGTTTGGAGTTATAATGTAGATTGTAGGTTTTAGAAGATCTTATTAATTTTCAAAATCAAATTTTAGTAACCAACAAACTTGATTCAATATTCTCTTGCTCTGTTTATCTTACTCTTTTTATCTCCCACAAACACTAGACCTATATCTCTCTATCACTCTTCCCCTGTCTCATTTTTGCATTTCTATCTCTCTCCTTTCTTCCCCAGATGTAGCCTTACCTTTATACCTCTCTCTCACACCCTTCACTATGTCCTATATGTATCCTCTCTATCTTTACACACCTCCCCTTGCTCCCTCGGTGCATCTATTTATCTAGGTCTCTCCCACCATCTCTACCTTGCCTTCCCTCCATAAACTTACCTCTATCCTTTCCCTCCTCTCTCTTCTCCTCACTTCCTTGAGAGAGATCTGAAACCACCCTAAAAAATCCTACCAATATATACTTGAAATCTAAATTAAAGTATAGTAAAGGAAGAAGACATATTGAAAGGGTTGGATGACCATTTCATGCTAAAGATGTGTGTTTTTTAAAAGATAAAATAAATGACACATTTTTGGTAGTGCTTAGCATCAGGCCTGCACGTTTTCAATGCAAATTTAAAAAACAACACAATGATGTTAACTGCTCTCTTGGCTATCTATCCATATAATTTTTTTTCATGTTTTGATTATTTTAAGGTTTTCATTATTTATTTTTGTTGTTTGTATGTTCATTTTTGTTAAAAAAGGGTATTTTGTGTGTAGTTTTTCACTTGTTCATCAAATTTTGACACACATTACATTTTTAGAAACTGCACTCCATTCTACAAGTATTGAAAAAATAATAATAATTGGTTAGTATTCAAAAAATTTAGTGGGGAGCACACTCAAATTTTTATTTTTCATGACGTGTCCACTTCGAAAATTTGTATATTCATTACAAAAAATAGCTAAAAAAATTGCCTAATCTACATGGTGAACTATTTAATTTCTCGCTAAATTGAGTTTTGAAATTAATTTTTAAAAAAAAACATTTTAGGGGGAGCACATTAGACACTATGTTATGTTTTTTTAAATAATAGGACCATTTTGCATGCTCCCCTTTTCTGAAACCCTTAATCTTCACCATTTTCCAAAAAAATAGTAGTTTAGATTGTAGATTTGGAGCACTACAACTCTTGTTCTTATTGGATATTCAAACTATCAGTGTAACTATCTTCATTTTCTTGTCAAAGATAAAAGAACTTGCTAATTTCGAGAAAAAAAATGGCATCTTAAGCCCCCCTTTTGTGTCACAACTCGGTGCACTTACGCTCTCCTAACTTTTCATATCATATATATGTTGATTTTATGAAAGCAATTCAATTAAATATCTATACTCTCATTAAATTAATCCTTGATAGATATCTTGGTAGCATATATAAATAGTGTTGCACCCTACGTATATAATTGTATGAAGCCAATGTCAAAGTCTATAATGTCTAATTCTTGTAAGGAAAATGGTGTATCAACCTTGCAATAAAAAAATGTTACTATTGATAAATGAGAGTGTAGAACTGCTAGAGGGGGTATCCTACTTGTGAGGTCTGGGGGTCATACTCCTCTATAGGGGATTTTGGGGGTAGTGCCCTAGAAGCCACATTTTATGTATAATTTATAATTGTAAATCTTGACTATTTATCATTAGGTCATAGATCTAACAGTGGCTATTTTATGTGTTTTCTTTGTCCTACAAGGGAACCCTATTTTATGAGGGCATTGTATTACGGCTATATATTGTGATGTATTCAAAGAGTCTGATAGTTGTTGAGTTGCCTTTGGATCTTTGTTAGTGATACTCTAGTAAGAAGTTTGGTTTGCATGTATATTGCAATTTGTTGTTGATTTGTGAATAATAAATTGGGCGGCTTTCAAAGTGTGGAGTTTTTCTCCATAAAGGGTTTTCCACATGTAAATCATTATGTTGTGGAATGCATGTTATTTATGTCTATTTCTATTAAGTTTTTGTAGCTATTGCAAAGATCTGTAAAAGTTTTTGCATTACCCTCCTCTCAAGGTTAGTGTAGGAAGTTGTTTAGCTACTTAACTTCCTTAGAAATCTCAATGAGAAAAACAAAAGCAAAAGAAGTTTCTAAAAATTGAAAATAAAATCTTTCTTCTCCAATATTACTTTATGTATGACATAACACATTATTATAGTGCAAACCTATTTATCAAATCACTTCATTTAGTGTCACCAATAATCCTCATAAAGACATTCTCCATGTTTAAAATCATGGAAATAATTGACATCTCTCATAACAATTTCTCTTGTTGCAATTGTGAAGATTAATTTCATCGTAGTGTTGCAATTAACACATACTTGGAGGTTTTTCACAATTCTAATAATTGTTCTTGTAGGGCATATCTAACAAACCAAAAGCAATTGCTAACACTATTATCATGACATAGAAATTATTATTTTCCCTCCTTTTTTACATCACTAAGTAAATGTCTTGAATTTGTAAAATACCCTTCTACCTTCATCTCCCAAGCTAATTTTTTCAACTATGCAAAAATCTTCTATGTTTGGATATACTTTGTCTCCTACACAAAATCAATGTACCATTTTATGACCTTCCATCCAACTACATTTAGAGATCCCATTTTAATTATTTAATCTTTTATTAAATTTGGTATCATTTGAACCTCACACCCTTTGCCCACTTCTGTATAGATGGTTGAGAAAGTCACATCATTTTAAAGATCCAAATGAAAAACTAGCATTGTTGTAAGTATTTCTAAGATATAATCTCATGAGAGGGGCTTCAAAAACTATCTTGAACAAGAGTTTAAATGAGGCCAAGAAATGAGATAAGAGTATATTTGTAATTGTAAGTGAGTGCATGCGGAATGAGACTAGAAATTATCCTCACCACAAAAAATTTGCTGCCACTTTTCAATTATTTACACACTTCAAATTCTTGCCAGTTTAAATTTTATTAATTTTTATTTTTAAAAATTATTATAGAAAATAATAAAATTTATGAAACCATTAGTTTCCTGAAATTTTGGAATTTAAACTTCTAAACTTGAAATAGTTTAAGTTCATGGACCCCTGCTTCAAACTAATCCTCAACAATTTCAATAACACGTTAAAAAAATTTATAAAACCCCCTCATGAAACAGCAAGGCTTCATTAATTCGAAAATTTTGAAGGTTTTAAAACCATACAAAGATTGTGAAGATTAGAACCTGTTTCCTGCGTACAATGAAATAGTGCTTCTGCAGAAGCGCGGAAACACTGTTTGAAATTTAAGCGCGGACTGCTGACCGCCGACTGTACGGCGAGTGTTTGCTGGAACGGTAAACGGTCAGCGCTTAGTGTGCGCTGGTTAAGCCCAGCCTATTTCACTTCGAATAAGAAACCACCTTAGGTGACTAAGGCTGGGGTTCTATGGAAGGGGACTTCCTAAAAAATAGAGCGGGTTTCGCTGAGATTTTTTAGGAAAAATTTTAAGCTGGTGGTCTCATGAATTTTGTAGTGTAGTCCAGCTTAAAAATTTAAGCTCCTAAATTTAAGAAGGTTGGTGGTCTCATTACGCCGACTACTGTGAAATGGACGAGCTCCTTTTTGTCCATCAATGGCTCGAAACTTGTAAAAAGTTTGGCAAGGCGATTGAAATGTTTTCATCCGTTAGATATTTTCGTTGACCATACAGGCAAATACACTATTTCATCGACTGTTGTGCTTTTGAAACTGGCAGATCCGATTAACTTTTATCGGCTGATTGATTCATGATGGCATACACACCACCTTCTCCGCTCAGCCAGTTGTTAAACGTTGCAACTAGAAATCATTAAAGCAACAAATGTAACGCATTAATATATTACATGGAAAGAAACTACTTACTATCTCTCTGTAATTACACTTTCCCTTACCAATATTTATAATAAAAGCCTGGATAGATTTAAATGTGAATCCAAAGAAAAATGTAAGTACCATCATAACTTAGAGGGCTATTTTCACAAAATTCTATTTTTGAATGTTTATCATTAATAAAATTTCTGTCATTCATAATAAAAGCTCCAGACGATCAAATCCAGAAATTTCGAAACTGAACACTTTTACTAGATGTGGGGCCCGACGTTTTCCCACTATTTTGCTGTTATCGTATTGTGACAAGAAAATTAAAATGGCTAGCCAAACTTACTTGGTACGATACATATTTTATAAATTTTTATAGTTTCCATGAGAATGAGGTGAGAGAACCGTGTATAGAAATAAATAAATATATTTTTAAAATATTAGATGATTAAAGAATTAATCTAAGATTTGGGTGAATTTTATTTGGAGATTTCAATGATGCCAAGGCTTAGATGTTTAAAAAGTGATTAAAGATTTAGCTGAAGTTTCTATAGATGCTACAAAATATATTTATATTTTCTTTACAAATCATATAAAAAAATTATTTTCAAATATTTTGTTGAAAGATTTTCAATTTCTTAACATTTAAACTTCATAATATTAAATGCTTAATAATTTTAAATATATATTTAAATAATTATTAATTATTATATAATTGTATTTAAATGATTAATTTTATTAAATGTTATTAATAAAATCATAATAAATTATAAATTAATGTTATTAAATTATTTATCAACAATAGATATTTTTTAAATTTTATTTAATATTATATAATAATAATAAATTAATTTAATATTGTTTTATTATTTTGATATTATTTTTTAATTATAAAAATAATATTTATTAAGTTAATAATTAAGTTTGTAAATAGCATATAGATATAATAGAACAATTTAAAATAAATTAAACTTAATATGGTTGTTGGCTAGAAAACTAAAATTAATGTTAATTCATTATAGGATGTGATTATCATCATACAAAGTTATAAGAAGGGTGTGAGGTTTAATGGACCTTAGAGGGACTTGACCTCATAAAGTACCAATGTTTAGAAACATATAATCAAAATAGTATATTCATAGTCTTAAGCTTGTATTTGAAACTCTCAAAGGTGAGAGACAAGTACAAACAAGAAAAACAAGAAAGAAGATACAATAGATCACTTGCAATAGAGTCAAACCGGCAAATATTTTGTAACTTCATACATAGGTCAATGAAAAATGACATGTCCTATGCAATTTACAAGTATCTTCCTTTCTTGGCACTCTCTGGACTACAAAATCCAAATTACCAATTAGTGCAATTATGAATGACATGTCAAATATCGTAGTTGCTATTTTATGTTTTGATCTCTCAGATGTCTTCTATCTTGACAAGTATCAGGGGATAAGGGGACAAAATGATAGTGCATATGTGACCAACAAATAAAATGAGGTCATACACATCAATTAGAAATAATTTAATATTTTATTAAAGTTGTTATCATTTGTATAAAGATTAATCAATGATGTAACCGCAATAGTAAGTGCCAACATATGTAAACATCTTTATTGATGTGTCAATTCCAAATTGGTTCATGCAACTACATATGGATATAATCATATACTTGCAAGATTTGAATGCTATACCTCTCTCTCCCTATCCCTCCCTATTTATTTATCTTACTCCCTCTCTATTTATTGAGCTATCTATCCATTTGTCTCCCCCTCTGTCTCCCACTCTCTCTTTCTCCTCTTTCCATCGCTTTCTATCCATATCTCTTTCTACCACTATCAAAAGATATATACTTTGAAACTAAAGATCATCTAAAGATATATGTTTGTATATCAAAATAGTTGGTATGTTGAATGATGCTAATCTATATGGGAAGAGAAAGGAAGATAGTTTTGTAGGATTTTTTTTCTTCGTACATTATTGAATACAAATTATTTTTGAACCTTATGACCAGGCATCTTAGCCTGCTCTGTTTCTGTTGATTGCTAAGAGCATATCACAAATGTACTTTTACTGATATATCCTTCCTCATGAATTCATTTTTAAGGTCATTTGCATATTTTACTTGTGATGTAGATTTATCATGCAACATGTTCTATTTATTTTTTGCTATCTTAATTTGTTGCTCTTTGTTCTATTATTTTTAAAAATTACTAACTAAAAGTATAATATAGAGATATAATAAAATAAATTAGATTAAATTAAACTTAATGTTTAATGAAAAATGACACATCCTATGCAATGTGCAAGTATCTTCATCTGTTGGCACTCTCTTTCTACAAAATCTAACTTGTAACCAATTAGTACAACTATGAATGGTATGACAGATATTTTATTTTTCAATTTCTCATATTTTTTCTCTTTCCTTTATTCACTTCATCTCTCCTAGTATTACTCTGTGTGTGTGTGTGTGTGTGTGTGTACGCATCTCTCTTCCTTTCTCTTCCCATATATTTCTAGATCTTTCTCTCGTTTTCTCTTCTCATAAATCTCTATACCTCTCTCTTTATCTCCCCCTATTTCTCTTCATGTTTCTATTTTTCTATCTATGCTTCTCTCTATTTGTCTATATCTATATATATCTTTTCCCTTCTCCCTCTCTTTGAATCTTCTTATATATCTATATCTCTATCACTTTGTCTCACCATCTATATCTCTCTATCTCTTCTTCTCCCTTTATTCTCTCCATCTCCATCTCTCTCTATCTTTATCTCTCTATCTACCTCTATATCTCTCTACTTATGTCCCTCTCCTCTCTCACTCTATCTCTCTACTTATGTCCCTCTCCTCTCTCACTCTATCTCTCTTCCTAGACCTCTATATCTATTATCTATTTACCTCTCTATTTCTCCATATTTTTGTTCCATCTCTCCCTCTATATCTACCTCATTATCTCTCTATATCGCTCTACCTCTATATATCTCACCCTCTCTACCTGATCTATATACCTTTCTATCTCTCCATCTATCTATATTTCTCTCTCTCTCTCTCTCTCTCTCTCTCTCTCTCTCTCTCTCTCTCTCTCTCTCTCTCTCCATATTCCTCTCCTTCCCCCTCTCCATCTCTATTTATATATTCCTCTATATCTATATCTCCTTACCTCTCTCTCTCTCTCTTCTCTCTCTCTCCCTATTGCAAACATAACATCAAGTTATTAGTAATGGACCCTTACTGTCTTCTTGATTTAGAGATTTTGTTTTAGTCTTGTTTAAATCCTTATAAATAGATGCATAGTTTATCTAACCCTATTAATTCTCCATTAAGACCCTTTATATCTCTCTATATATCCTTCTATATATCACCCCCTCTCTTCTTTATTCATTGAGGTTCCTCTCTTTCTATCTATATATCTCCCTCTCCCTTTCCCACTCCATCTCTATATATTTATCCATCTCTCCCTATATCCACACTCCTTTTCTTCTTCTCCTATCTCTCTACAAGTGTCTCTCCCCCTTTCTCACCCATATTCTCTCTCATTCCTCTACTTATTTCTCTCTCCCTCTCCAAGCCTCTTCTATCTCCCCTCTTATCTCTCCCTACCTCCTTTGCGCATATCTCCCTCTCTCCCTCCTTCCCTAGCCCCCCCCCCCCTCTCTCTCTCTCTCTCTCTCTCTCTCTCTCTCTCTCTCTCTCTCTCTCTCTCTCTCTCTCTCTCTCTCTCTCTCGCCCCGCTTGTATTTCCTCATATATTTGTCTCTTTATCACTCTATCTCATCATCTATATCTATCTCTCCCTCTCTATCTTCCTACATCAATCTACCTTACCTCTCCCTTTATCTCTCCCTCTACCCCTCTATTTCTAGATGTCTCCCTCTCTCCGTCTTCATATACCTCTATACCTACATGTTCTTGTCTCTCTATATCTATCTCTCCATATCCCTCTACCCCTATATTCTTCCTCTCTTTATATCACTTCCTAGCATCATGAACATCTCTTTCCATCTCTCTCTCTCTCTCTCTCTCTCTCTCTCTCTCTCTCTCACACACACACACACACACACACACATTATACTTATCTCTTCCACCTCTTTGTCTCCTTGTCTTATCTCTCTCTTTATCTCTCCCTCTCATTCTCTCTATATCCCTCTTTGCACCTCTATCTATCCCTCATTTCTCCTCTCCTATTTGCGAACATAACATGATCTTATTCGTTATTGAACTTGATTATATTCCTAATTCAAATATTTTTTCAATTGTGTTTAGATCCTTGTCAGTGGATGCATAATTGATTTGAAGCTACTACACAAATGTATGTAAAAGAAAAAAAAAATCAAAATTTACTCCAGTTGTCCTTCTATGCTTATTCGGCGTACCCATTGCACATCAAGGTGCAATTGCTAGTTAATATCTTTTATAGGATGTGCATAATAAAAATAATTCATTTCCCTCCAAAACTATTTTATAATAGAAATTAAATTTAGATTTTTGACAAGTGGCAAATAACATCCCTAAGCTGGTGGGACAATTTTTTAGCTTCTATTTTTTTGAAAAAGATTCCAAATAATCGTGTAACAAAATTTCTTCATAGAACTGCCTCTTCCAAAAAAATAGAGCCCAAGCCCCTCCCATGGGACCCACCCTAATCTTTCATCTTAATAAGTTTTTGGTTCATGGTTGCCCAAGGTTTTTCCTGTTTACAATCCTTCTGTTTCCTCAGTTATCTGTTCTTTGACTTGCCAATTCCATTAGCTAGTCTGTAGGTATTTGGTCTCTGAGGTTTGAAAGGTTTGAAAGGTTGGATTCGGTTATGGAGCAAGTGTTTCCAAGATACCATGTTTTTATAAATCACAGAGGACCTGATGTCAAGAAAACACTGGGCAGCCTCATCTACCGCGCTCTTAAGAGGATTGGCCTAAGAGTGTTTCTTGATGAGCAGGAACTGCAAACGGGAAATTATTTAACCCCTGCAATAAAAACTGCCATTAGTAATGCCACCGTACACGTTGCTATTTTCTCTGAAACATACGCAGAATCTCCGTGGTGCTTGAATGAGCTTTTGTGGATGTTGGATTGTCATGGCGGCAAGCTTATCCCAATCTTTTATGGCATCCAACCTTCTGACCTGCGGTATATTCAAAAGGGAGCATATGCTGAAGCCTTCAACAATCATAAAAGCAAGGGCAGGGTTAAGTATTCACTGGTGGAGAGATGGATGAGTGCTCTAATCAAAGTATCTGATGTTTCTGGTCTGGTGTTCAGCAAGGTCAAAGAGTAAGCATTCCTAATTCCCATGACCTGCAAATCTATGGTGATAGTTATTATTTTTAAAATTTTCGTTTCTCTTAGCTTTTTGATGATGGATCATCAGTGTGATCTGTTGATAAAAAAATTACAGAATCAAATCCAGAAATGAAACAATCAGCCTTTTTACTTTATTGTTTGGTTACTGATGTTTATAACAATTTTTTATTTATGTTTCAGTGATCTTGGGGAGTTTTTAGATAGAATTGTGGACACTGTATTGAAAGAGGTGACGGTGGAAGCACTTGATGTTGCTATACACCCTGTGGGACTCCATCAAGCTGCAGAGCACTTCCAGAATAAGGTTTTGAATCAAACTACAATGAATGATATCATTATTGTGGGGATTGTGGGACTTGGTGGATCGGGGAAGTCAACTCTAGTTACTCATCTTTACAATACAAAGCGTTCCCAATTCAGTAGATGCTGTTACTTGTCTGATGTAAGTAAGAAGAATTTAGCATCTTTACAGAAAAGATTGCTTACTGATTTGTTGGGTTTTCAGCCGTATTTGCATATTGAGAATACCAGTCGAGGGAGGAGCTTGCTTAGAGATCGTCTCCGAGGGTTCAAAGTTCTGATTGTTCTAGATGAGGTAGACAATATAGAGCAAATAGAGAATCTCTTATTAGTAGTGAAGGATGTCCTTGGAAATGGCAGTTTGATTCTAGTCACCTCTCGTGACAGAGATTTACTTGCACGCTCTCAAATTAAAGTACTGTATGATGTCCAACTGTTAGATTTAAAAGATGCCCATGAACTATTTTGCTGGCATGCTTTCCATGAGCCCAAGTCGCCCCCAGATTTGCAAGACATGGTAGAGGAGTTGGCCAAGATGTGTGGTGGCTTTCCGTTGGCTTTGAAAGTTTTAGGTGGGCAGCTGTCTAGTTATGGTGATCGAAGCTACTGGATGAGGCAATTGGAAAATTTTCGCCAACAATTGCCTGATAACATTTTAGACAGGGTACTCAAAGTTACCTATGATTCTCTCAAGAACAAAGAGAAAGAGGCGTTTTTAGACATTGCCCATTTATTAGTAGGAGAAGACAGAGATCTGGCTGTGCGGGTTTTGGATGGATTGGACCAGAGTGGCTTCGACTGCCTTGAGGTTCTCCATCACAAAGGCCTTGTGCAATTTGAAAATTCTGACGTTGACTTCAACATTAACATCCAACACCGAATGTATCTGCTGCCTTTCCTCGAGCGAACTGATCCAAAATCTGTAAGAATTAATTAATCTGGAAGTTGGCTTTGCTCACAGCTATAGCCTTAGTACAATTCTTCCAACTGTTTTATAATTCCCAGTCCTAATCATGTAATTGTTTCCAGATGCTAGAGTATTTGTTCATGCAAAATTATATTCGTGAGCCTTTCTACATAGATTGCTGGAGCAGACCAAAGGGTAGCTTGCGAATAAGAATGAACGATTTAGTCAGAGACTTGGCAATACAAATTGGCAGACAAGAGTTTCCCCTTCGCCTTTGCTGCTCAAACGATCAAATGATCTCTGCACAGGTATTTTGTCTCGACCCACTGTGCTCTGTTTTTTTATTTTATTTTTAAATTGGAGGTTTTAACATTCTGGACACAGGGTGCTTGAAATTATTAATCTCCCTCAGTAAGAGTTAAGGTTTACTGGTCTCTGTGAAGTTTATTTGGAGCATGAGGTTAATTTCATCTTTTTGTTTGATTCAAAGTTCCCCCGGTTAAGAGCTAGGGTTTGATAGATCTCTACGCTGCCAATTTGGAGCATGATGTTGGTTTCATTATTTCTTTTCTCAGGGACTATGCAGTATGCACTCTTTGTAAGCTATTTAGTTTCATTTATAGTTCAAAAGCTACTTTGAACTGTTATATTTGAAATTTTAACTGACCCTGTTTACATTTTTTATTCTGGGCAGATGCAATCAAAGCCCTACTCTGTACGAGGAATCCGTGGCAATGAAGATCACAAGAAGCTTCAACTGCCCGTCTTCTTAGACAGTCAAGATATATGTGGATTAAAACTTGTAGCTCTCGAAGATTCAGGAATTCTACATCAATTTAATAGTGTAACTGGAGATTTGATATGGCTTCGCCTGGGTAAATTTAACTGCAGCGACTTTAATTGCAGAGGACTTTCACTAAGAAATTTGAGAGTGTTGGAACTTACTGGTGTTAATTTTGAAGGCTTACACAGATTATCTGATGATTTTGAGGTAAATGCCCTATATTTTAAAGCTCACTTTGTCCACTATTGAAGGTCTTATTCCTGACAATTAACACATTACTTCAACTGCAGGATCCTTCTCAGCTACGTGAACTGACAGTCAGCTGCACAGAAATCTCCGACACCGTAATCTTCCGTAGAAGTGCTCCTCTTGCAGTTACAAGCTATCACCCTTCAAGCAGCGGGTTCAATAAAGTATTGCTACACTCAGACTTATCTGAAAAGCGGGTACGAAATTTGAAGTTGCAAATTAAACCATCTAAACAGTTAGCAAGATTAGACTCATTTAAAGAGCATGTGGAAAAGCGAAACGTGAAAAACAAGTCATCTTCAGATCCAGGCCTAAATAGTTTTCAAGAATGGTTAGGAAAGCTGAAAAATTTAGCAAAGCTAGCTTTGAAAAATATCAAGGGTTTGGTATCACTGCCCATTAAATTTGAGGAAGCAGGAACTCTGAGACATGTAGATCTATCTGGCTGCAATGATCTGGAAGTTTTGCCACATTCTTTTACTGAATTGTTGCAACTTCAATATTTAGCTTTGAGAGACTGCTGGAGCCTTGTTATCACAGATTTGGGTAAAATCTCCACTCTTGAGTACCTGGATCTTCAAGGCTGCTTTTCGTTGAAGGATTTGCCTAGAGGAACTACAGTTCAAAAATCTCTAAGGTATTTAAATTTACTTCATACCAGTCTCCAACAATTGCCTGAGCATATAGATCAACTAGAAAATCTTGAACAGCTATATATAGGGAGCCAACTGGTAACATGTTTGCCATCATCTCTTAATCATCTGAGTCGGCTAACAGAGTTGACTCTATTCAAATGCTTCAATCTCTATGATGTGAGCAAATCTGTTGAATTGTTGGGGCATTTGGAAATATTACGGATATATGACTCCGGAGTTAGGGCATTACCAGAGGAAATTGCATGGATGAATATTAAGATTTTGGACATACGGTGTTGTCCAAACATTGAAGGTTTTCAGATGGAAGTGGACTTGCCTTTCGAAAGCTTACAGGTCCAGAGTCAGACAAGTGATGATCATGGCGCTAATGCTGTTGATCCGTTGGCAACCAAAGCTACTCATTCTAATCGTGTAAGCTGTCTAACAAGTTTGATCATTAGGTACAGCTGCATATCTAAAGTATGCATTCCTCGGGCGAAAAATCTGTGTCCCAATCTTGAAATTGTTGATCTATCAAACAATCCAAATTTGACAGACATTGAAGGCTTACCAGCCAATTTGATAAGACTAAATCTCATGGATTGTCCAGCATTAGAGACACTGAGATGCCTTTCTAATCTGACAAGTCTTAAATTTCTGAATGTAAGTGGATGTGGTGGGTTACAAACACTGAATGTCGAAGGTCTGAGCTCAATAGAACTAATTGAAGCCGACGAGTGTTGGAAATTGCAGAGAATTCAGGGACTACGGCAGTTGCAAAAACTATCCCATTTACGGATTTCAACTGGGTTTAGTATCTCTGGATCTACTTGGACAGACATTCTGGTAGGTATCAGGAATAACTGTTCATAACTATACTCTAAAAATGGTTTGTTTAATGGGAATAGGAACTTGATTTGGCTTGATCATACTAAGACTTTGAACAGTCAGCATGTTGTAACTGTTGTTTTTGGTGCAGATTACTCTGTCCTGCAGTGTAATGACAAATAAAGAGTAAAAACAGATGAAATAAACAGATTTCGTAAAAATCTTTTGTTTTTACTTATTATTGCTCACTGTCTATAATGGCAGCTAAAATATTGCATTCCCGAATAGAGTCATCTGCAGCAGGTTTACTTTCAGCTCAGCTTACAGATAGTATAGAAGCCTCAAACATTGGAATTCTATTTTTAATCAAAGCACTGCTTTGTTGTAAGAAACACAACTGTTGGACTCTGTTTTACATTTTTTGGGCACTGCAACCTGTCTGACAGAATGATAATCTTCATAAGTTTTTCATAGATCAATTAGGAATCAAATTTAAGATCTTCCATTGCAATTTGGTGCTCAACCACTAAACCACCAGCCCTCTAGGTGACCAATCCATGTATGGTTTACATGTGACTCAGAAACCCCCACTTTCATACCATATACTAGGCCACCAGTCCATCTTTGGTCTCATTCTGCTAACCTGAATTTTGATACTATGTTAGACATTTCATGGACCAGCTGACAATTGAACTTTGGACCTCCCATTACAGCTCAGGTACTCTACCACTGAACTATGAGCCGAAGCTATTTTGGCTCCAAAACAGACTTTTCGTACAGCGTGATAGCGCGTGTTAATCAATCACAGCTGTTTATTGCAAAATCGACGGGGTAAAATGCGCGCGTGTTAGTCAATTCGTACTGCCGTTTTGGAACCAGAATAGACACGTCTTGAACTATCAGCCTTCCTAATGATGGATTTTTTTTTAATTCTTAAATAACTCATTTTTGAACAAATTTTAAAATTTATAATTTATTTATGTTTTTATAATTGTTATAAACTATCATCCTTCTTAATGACGGATCAATTTTTAATTCCAATATGACTCATTTTCCAGCAGGTTTTAGTATTCATAATTTATTTCTATTTTTATAATTTTTACAACTGTTCGAGATTCTGATATCTAACAAAGGTTTGTAACCCCCGTTCGTTCGGGATTCGTGCAGACGTTTCCTTCCAATATATCATCTATCTTCTGTGGAGCAACACTCAATAAGGAGGATGTTGATAAAATGGTGCGTGTGTAGTTTCAAAATATGACAAAATTTGACTCTTCATGTTTGTGTCTTTATTATTTATGAAATTTGTGATACATGCAGGACGCAGATGCACACAGCTTTCAAAATGTTACAGTAATGGACATCCCCCAATTCCCACTAGACTCGGGAATACCATTTTTTGTGGAGTTAGAAAACGAGAGCTTACAAGGCGCAATTTTGATATGTATAATAGCAGACAACAGTTGCAGTTTTGAAGTAACATTTCTTGGACATGCTTTCAGGACCTCCCGTATTTTTTGTCACGGTAACACATATGGAGTGCACATGTTGATGTGGACAAAAGATTCAAGAGTCTTCAAAGATTTAAAAATCTGCAGTGGCATGACAATAGATTGCAAGATCAAGCTACTCAATTCATCCCAGCAGGAAGATTTGTCATTAAGGAAAACATCTGCCGGACTAAAGAGGGGTTGGGTGGTGATCGCAAAAAATTTAGACTTCTGTAAACAATTCTTAAGCTTTCTTTTCTGTTGACATGACGGCCAGGATAAGAAGTTTTAGTAGTCTGGAGATTGGAAAGAGATCTAGTATCCATTTCATCAAATTCATCTGGAATTCCACTCTCATTTCTTACAATGTCATAGTTTTGCATTCAGCAAGACTTGATCTTAATAGGATCATTTAGCACCATTCAACTTCAACAGTAGACCAAAAACCTATTGACATTTTATTCTTTTTATTAACCTAAGTTAAGATTTTTAAAAGATTTGAAATCTTTTTACAAAAGATAAAAATAAATAGACATTAAATACAGTCACATCTATGATTATTGAATTATTCACCAAAATAACTTGAGGACATGAAAACAATTAAATGGATAATATAATATCTAAGGATAGATACATGAGCTTGTGCAATAAATGCTTGATACCTAAAGAGGATATCAATGCATATGGATAAAGTGTAGATAAATGAATGAGAAATGTGTATGTATGAGGATAAGCAAATGTTATGGGAAGTAGCCTGGTTAGGTACAAAACTATACCATTTGTTAGAGTGTAGATGAGTTAACACAATCTCTCAAATTAGGCAAAAACTAAAAAGTAATTGGTACGATATGCAAATTTCATTGTTAAATTTTGTCTAATGTTAAGGTGTATGTGAATACTAGATTGATCATATATTTCAGAATATGTAGCACTTGTAAACATGTGTCAAAAAAACATTTGAACATATATGAATATCATTAGACTTTGTATGACTAATAGACTGTTAAATGTTATTATGTAAGTTTAACTTTGAACATGCTAAAATCTTATGAATTGAAAAAAAAATATAAAAAATATGTAGCAAATGTATAAAAATAAATTTAATCCAATGTTCATGTAAGTTAAACAAAGAATTATATTTATAAGAATACTCTATCTCAATAATTCAATAAGTAGTTAATGCCCTCTGTTTCTTATCAGCTCCCACAGACTTGCAATAAATTTAATTTATGTGCGTTGTCCATTATCCCTAAAATTTGGTGAACCCAAATACTTGGACTAAATTTATTTTGTAAGAATGAAGATGATGCTGCTTACTCTATTACTCATTTTATCTGCACTGCCTGCTCTTATAGCAGAGTCTTCTAATTATACTGATCATCAAGCTCTGATTGGTCTCTCTGTTGATCCATACAATTCTTTGTTCGATTGGTCTCCCGATCACATCTTCTGCAATTGGACTGGTGTTACCTGCTCTTCTCGTCGACAACGTGTGGTTTCATTGAATCTCACAGGTAAGGGATTAGTTGGCCCCATCTCTCCATTACTGGGAAACATTTCCTTTCTTGGAGCAAATGATCTCTCTAATAACAGCTTGCAGGGCCATATTCCATACCAAATTGGAAAGATTTTTCTCTTGAGAAGGCTTCGGTTGTCTTATTAGAATCTCTTAGGCATTCCCTCTAAATTTGGTCTTCTCCCACCAATTGACAGGTGTTCCCCCACCTTTCATAGGAAACATGTCCTCCTTAACTATAATAGAGTTGGGCGAAAATAGATTCCAAGGTAGCATTCATGTTGAATCGGGTATGCTTAGTCAGCTAAACTGGCTTAATGTTCACACGAATAACTTAACAGGGTCAATTCTCGTTGTTAGTTAATATGAGAGGGGGTGAATCATAAAAACTCACAATGCAATATATTCATCAGATTCAACTTCGGTAGCCTTTACTGATATGCAACTATGACTGTAAATCATTCAAACTCATAAATAGATACACTTAAGATATCATAACACATTTAACACCAGATTTAACGTGGAAACCCAAATAGAGAAAAACCACTGTGGGGTTTCGGACCCACTAAGAAATATACCCTTCTAGAGTATGCTCAGTTAAAAGCCAATCCAGTTACAGATTACATAAACACATTGCTAGATGTGACCCGGTTAAGGGATTTCCCTCAGACTTGTTAGAGTCTTACACTTTGTTAGAAGTGACCTTGTCAAAGGATTTCAAACACTCATTCAGAATGTTACCTTTCTAGAGGATTTACAAATAAGACTGTTAAGTCCACTTGGTTAAGAGATTTCTTGTCACTTACAAAATAAATAACAGTAATAAAATATATCTGCAACTTCACATCTGAAATGCTAAAGCAGATTCTATGTGCTCAAAATAATCTTGTCATAAGACTTATCTTGCTTCTTGCTGGGCTTCTCAATCTGTTCTTCAATCAGATCTTCATTCTTCTAAGCTTGGTGATCACTACTGTAGTATCATTGTTCTTCTTTTTGCCCGCATACATTGTTCATCAACAATTTCTTATTTATAAACAGTTCTCAACCGCTTAATCTCCTTGATCACATTTTCCATGATCAATCTTAGCCATCAGATCTTCAAACGGGACTAGGTTCATTGTATCCTTCGATATGAAAATGTTTTACCTTGCCTTGGAACTTGTATTCCTCCTTTGGAACTTGTGCTAGGTTGTGACCGTTCAATCTGTGTTGTAGATCTATCTCCTGTATTTTCATTGTCGTAGATCCTCAACAAACTTCTTGCACGACATACCAATCATCTAGTCAACTCCAGCTCATTGGCATCCTACATTTAATAATGCTTTTATCCATCCATTGCATTATGTTATTACTCGATTGTTACTCGGTAAATACTGAACTTTTACTCGGTAGACATTCTGTCTTCTTTAACTGATATCGATAACCTTAGGGTTTACCGACTAGCTTCATGCTCGGTAACATAGAACAATATCAAACCTTTACTCATTCTATAGCTTGAAATATTTTCTCCTTCTTGTTCAGTCTTCGAATACTCATATATAGAACAAACTTGGTAATAGTAACCCTAGAAGCAAACCGCTTCAATGGGACAATTCCATCTGCACTCAGCAAACTATCAAATCTGGAGAGGATATTTCTGGACAAAAACAATTTAGAAGGAAGAATTCCAAAAATTTTGTGCCAATAAAAAAGGCTTGGATTGTTGTCAATTTGTGAAAACATGTTTTCAGGGTCAATTCCAGAGAGTCTTGGCGACCCCCCACAATTACGAGAGCTTGATCTTCATTGCAATCAACTGTCAGGGGAAATACCTGCTAGTTTAGGGAGATGTCAAACTTTCAAAAGGCTGGACTTGGCTTACAACTAACTTACAAAAAATATACCTCTTGAGTTGTAGGTCTTCAGAATCTTCATTTCTACTTCAACCTTTCTAACAATTTATTGAAAGGTTCAATTTTGGATGTGAGCAAAATGGTCATGGTTTTAGCTATATATTTATCTAACAACCATTTCTCTTGTGGTATTCTAAGCGCTCTAGCAAGCTATATGGATTTAGAATATCTAAACCTTTCTTGGAATGCATTTGAAGCCCAATTCCAGTGTCTCTGGCAACACTAAAAAATCTTGTAGACATGGACCTTTTAGTCAACAATTTGTTATGTACAATACTAGTGGCTTTCGAAGACATGAAAATACTTCGCCATCTTAATCCATCTTCAAACAGACTAAGTGGAGAGGTTCCAAAGGGAGGGGTTTTCTCAGATCTTGGCTCCTCGACAGTTGCAGGAAATCTTGGTCTATGTGGTGTATGGATAAATTTACCACCATGCCCTAATTTCAAGTCCAAGCACAAAGGGCTATCAGTCTCCCATGAGGTAATTATTGTTGTTCTGATCAGCATTGTAATACTAATCCTCCACTTTCTATTGCTTGCATTTTCCTATAAATGGAGATATAATAGGCAGAGCATCTCTACTAACAATGTAGACCAGAGTGCCTCTACTGAAACTGACAGTGTAGATCAGAGTACCCTTCATCTCCATGTAGAACCCACGAGGATTTCATATGAAGAATTTGTCAGTGCAACTCATGGCTTTAGTGAGGCAAATCTACTAGGGAGGGGTGGGTTCGGATCAGTTTATAAAGGAATTTTGTATAATGGGACACATATTGTTGTCAAAGTTCTTAATTTTCAAGATAAAAATGCCCATAAAAGTTTTATTACAGAATGCAATGCACTGAAAAGAGTTTGATGCCGCAATGTGATTAAAATCATAACAGTATGTTCCAACCCTGTTCTTAAAGCTTTGGTTCTTCCATTCATGTCAAATGGAAGTTTAGATAGCTAGCTACACTCAGATGGAGGAGGTGAATGTAAACTAAATTTAAATGATAGATTAACAATATCACTAGGGATAGCCCAGGGGATGGAGTATCTGCATTGTGACCTAAAACCAGGTAATTTGTTAATAGGGGATGATCTCACTGTTGGTATTATGGATATGTTGCATTGGTTTTGTCATTGATGTCAACACTTATCAACACTTATCCTTCCGGAGATCTTTGGTTATGTTCACTGGCAAGTTCAGTGACTTATGCACAGTCACCGGTATTTGGTTCACCGGCACTGAGGATGACTTGTTATCATCTGGAGATCACTTGGTTATGTTGAAGACATGGTTTGGACACTTGGTTTTGATGATTTGGTTATTGGTCTAATCGGGTTGACATATTTGTTGTTACCAGCAAATTGGTCTAGGTTATGGACCGAGACGCGTTATCTATTCCAGATCAGCACGACACATTATGAAGATGGTTTAATCAATTAATATTGTTGTTGATCCAATATGATGCATCGCATCTTGACTTACTTGTAATAGATCTTATTGTATTAGTCTTAGTAAGCCGACCTACACATTTGGTCTTAGGTTTTGGTATATATGTAAGATCTCAATTGTGAGATTAATATAGTAGTAGTGGTATGTAATAATGTATTGTAAGGTTGTGATATTCGGTATATGCGAATATAAGTAGAGCTACTCACGCAGACATCATTTGAAGATTCAAGGAAGGTTTGAAGAAGACAATCAGAGCTTAATCGGTACTGAATCCAACATTGGAGATGCTACTTTGAGCAGTACATTATTATTGGATTTAATCATCCAATTGTAGTTAGTGTGACTCCCATCTTGTGATTGAGCAGTGAGCTTTAGGCAGTTGGCCTTTGTGCATGTGCAAACCCCATTTGTAAACACATGCTATCTGCAGTAGTATCATTTGATTGTGGGTAAGGTTTCCCACCATGGTTTTTCCCCTTACAGGGTTTCCACGTATAAATATTTGTGTTATGTGTTGTGGTTGTTGTTTCTCTTTATGTTTCATGCATTAAGTTTCACCGGTACTGTTATTAACTGTTAATCTGCTTACCGACATTAAGTTTGGTTTACCGATATTAAGTATTAAGTTTGGTTAAGTTGTATTTGGGTTAAATTTATTAGACAATTGATTCACACCCCCCCTCTCAGTTGCCTCCGGGTCCTAACACTCACTCCATGTATAGTAGACTTTGGCATTGCAAAAGTGGTTTTTGGAAGCTCTCTTGATTCATTCGCTTCTATAAATGCACTTTAGGGATCTTTTGGTTACATGGCACCAGGTACTGGTTTTAGTCATTCTTATCTCTATATTACACTGAATTCATTTTATATATTGCATCAATACATAAAATGAACTTTGAGAATTACTAATGAATGTGTTATCTGCAGAATATGCAATGGGTGAGTATGAACTTTTCTGATGACATAGCAGAAGTGGTTGATTACACCTTACTTAGAAATGTGAATGAGTTAGACACATCAATGATGTTGGTATGTCTTACTCAACTTTTACAGTTAGGGTTGGTTTGTACAAATAAATCCCCACTACAACTTCCCAATATGAAAGAAGATGTCATGAAACTGAACGGTATTAATGATGGTTATTTTAATTTTTCAAGAGATGAAATAGAAAGTTTGGTAAAATGAAAGGATGAGATTCAAAAACTCGTGATCAATCATATCAGTATCATTTTTCTTTAAAATATTTTCTTAGCTCAATATTTCTTAAATTCTTTTATAGTATAATGTGATAATAATATTCAGAAACATGGTTTTCTTTTTACTTAATTTTTCTTTTCCACAACAAAAGTTCAAATTCGCCATCTATATAAATCTGATGAATATAAAACTTCACTCTTAACCCATCTCTGGAAAATTGTTTTTTTATCTTTCACTATCTTGCCAAATCTGAGCAATGACTGATGATAATATATGTTGTTCAATGATTAATGACATAAATGTTGTTCAATGATTCTTGTAAAATTTGATCAAATGTCATTGTCTAAATTACTTGCTCCAACGTACATCTTTTTTAGTGTCGGGTTTCGAGGGAGAATAATTAAATGTACTTTCTAGACAAGATTCGTATCTTTGTAACTATTGTAGCTGTTTTGTTGTAATTTCTGCAACTCTATCTTTTCTCAGACTTTGAGTCGATAGCTTTCATATTTTTAATTATTTATTGTAACTGAATAAAATCTGTTTTGTTTAATTTAAAACAAAAAAAACATACATTCAACTTTTTAATTTTTTTTCAAAATGAAGAATACAAAGCAAGAAGGTCTATAGTCCAACAAAGAACAAAGAATTAAACTTTCCTATCCTTCCCAATTAATTGCTCTAACAAATAAGATAAATTCCCTTACAAATGTCCCCTTTCTACAATATACCAACCTTGCATTCCATTAGATGCCCATTTTGCTAGGCAATCCGCTACTCTATTCCATTCTCTAGGAATATGACAAAAAGAAAAAGATTCTAAAGACCTACTCAACCATAAAATCTATCGAATAACCACAACTAAATGCCAGTTAGCATCATCCAAGTGTTGCCCATTCAACATAATCATCACCACTTGTGAAACAGATTCACAAATAATCTATTTCCAATTAACAGCACAACCTCTTTATAGTGCATACGAGATGGCGAGGGCCACCATTATATTATTTGTATGAAACCCTTTATAAATGAATGACAGAAACTAAACACTAGAGCTCTTTGCAAATACCACCTATACCCACATGACCAGGATTCCCCTTAGGGAAGCCATCAATATTAATCTTTAGAACTCCTTGAAGAGGGAGCCATCTACCTACCCGATCAATCTTCCTCTTAGACTATCTACAACTAGTCCATGTAACTTGCCTACTTCTTGCACCCCCAGAAAAATTCAACATTTGAAGAATACCTACATCAAAAGGATCCACAACACCAGAAAGATTGCTCTTAGTCAAGACTGTCTCCTAAAGAGCATTAACAATTTTCTTCTACAATTGTTAAATTGCCAATTTCACATTTTGAAAAATTCCACGATTCCATTCTAACCAAAGTTGCCAAAGATGTTAATCCTTTTTAATATGTTATATGTTTTATTATTAGATTTTGAATTCTTATTGTTGATATCTTTCTTATACATATTTAGCCCTCACCTAGCATTTATAAGCACATATATCAATCTATTCATTTATTCATAAAATTTATCACACTTATTCCTTACACCTACCTTAATATAGTCATCACCCAGAACTTAGCCTTCACCTTTTAAAATATAAATTCAAATTTTGGACGATTACCTCCTAAAATTTCATTTCTTATGCAAATGAAGTAAATGTTCTACGAAAAGTATTGCTAGTGTTTAAATGTATTCATCAATGTTCATTTAGGCATCTAGAATTCACTTGTCCTCTCTCATTCTAAAGCATCATTTTATAAAAAATGTTGGAAAACTAATGAATAAAAAAAAGCTTTAGTTAATGGGGGAGGACTTTAACTACCCAAATTAATACGTATAAACACAAAAGTGATATGTTTTCAAGATTCTTTTTTGCTCCATTTTGTCCCTTTCTATTTTTTATACTTTTGGGTCATACAAATTCCTAGGCTTGGCCATGCCTAACCCACATGTGTCTATTGGTCCTTTAATGGAAGTGTCCAATCATGTCATTAAGAAATAGATATTGTTGTTCATTAAGCTCATAGCTAGTTGGAAACCATCACATTTAGGTTTCATTTATGCATAAGAGTTTCTTTTAAGGTTCTCATTTTGATTTTCCTTTTTCTTTTCTACTAATTTAGAAATATCAGTCCCTCAAATTGTTAGTGTATTTCATATATATATTTTTAAGTAAAATTTAAATCATTAGACATAAGAAAGTAGTTAAATGTGGCTAAATCTATGTACACACATGCCTAAATTTTTTGATATAAAAATAATTGATTTTATTGGGCAAGAGTTTATACATGAAAATATTTCATTTAAGTTAAAGGATTACCATCATTCTGGTTATCCATTTTATGATTTCCCTAAATAAAAATATATTGCTACTTTCTAGACAGGGATTATATATGCTAAGGATAAACACCACAATCTTGTATGTATTCTTGTGATTAGATTTTGTCATTATAATGTTAACGATTTTAAAATGGGTAGTAGGAAAGGTGAAGGATGATCCAAAAATAAAAATTGAAATAAAACATGTTTGTGACCCTTGGTAAAACTCTAGCCAAACACTAGTATGGCAATGAGGAGGATTGATAATAGATAGAAAATGCTAAATAAAATGAAGAACTCGTGTAAGAATAAGGAAACCGAGAAAAAGGGTAAGAAGAATATATTTCAATAAAAAATCATTCCATTGTGTCCATGACCATTAGCGTAAATTTGTTTTAGGGAAACTTTCAATCTTCCTTTTATCCCAGACCAATGCTAATCACGATTCCTAAGACTACGATTTTTAACATTGTTATGGAATTATAAGGCTCAAACTTGATAAAACAAAACTACCACAAAGGTAAATAGTTCGAGTCTCCTAAGGAGTGATACTAAACACTATATAATTCAACCAAATCAAACTAACGAAATATAACTTGTGCAACAATGGGATATTCTAAGACCATGAGCATAGAACAATAAGAGATAAAAACATTAATGCTCTACAAACCTCTATAGATTGCTAACCATTTGCCATTTTGTGCAATTGATCAAATTAAGTTTCTCCATGAAAGAAACCTCCTTAGAAACTTTTTCCTTGTCATCAAAATTTTCCTTGATCACACTGACTTTTCACTTGGTGACCATTGGCCTTGTTTTTTGGGTAAAAAATTCCAACGCTCACCCTTTCGTTTTCTAGAGCTCAAACTATAGGACAAAAATTCTAGTGGCTAAAATTTAAACAATTTTTTCTAAAAACCATAATTTTATCAAGTTGTATTCTTATTTCTTCATGATCTTCTCTAAGTTCCTTCATGCTTTGTTCAATATTTTTCCATTTGTTAATTTTTCTATAAAGCTATTACATCTCTTGCCAAATTTCATTTCCTATCATATTGCTTTTCATGTATTAATTTCTTTTAAGTAATTTCATTTCTATATCTTTATTTTTTTCTTAGTTGTAAGTTGTTGGGAAATTTTTGATCTATTAATGTTCTTGTGTACTTAAGGACTTCCTTGTAGTTTCCCAATTTCTCCTTCATAGTAAAACACACTTAGCATGTTCCTTTTAAAGGTTCGTATTTTTTGTTTTTTAAATTATCTAGAAGGATACAACTTGGAATCCATCATTTTAGGGGTTTCAAAAGTGGATTTATCATTTGGAAATATGCCAACTTTATTAGGGAACATAGAAGAAGTGGGCATATGTTTGACCCATCTTTTTCTTGGTTAAATATTGGGGTGGATAGTAGGGGTCTCCTTAAGACTGCTAGGATAGGTATTGATGTGGCTATGGGTTTGAAAGATAGCCATACCAATGGTTTTTCCCTTATTTAAATAAGTTTGAGGGCTAGAAAAGCGAGTGTTCTAGTTGGGGGAGGGCATAATGATTTCCATCTAGGTATTTTTTTCCTAGTCAATGAGATATTAGGCTTAATTTTTGGAGGTTTCATCGATGATTTATGGGGTGATTGAAGATGAATTATAAATGATGGAAATGAAAGTGGTGATAAATATTTAAGCTAGTTGGAATCTAGATAAATAAATAGTATATAAGACCTTGGTGTAGAGGGAAATAATTTTTACCTATTAAAACTCAACCAAGTAAGTCTTTGGGAGAATATAATTAATTATTTTAATGTCATGTCTAAGTGATTCAAAATGGTAAATAGGTAAGATTATAGCCTTTGAAATCTCCCTTCTAGCATGATGTGATGCATTATGTGATGCATTATGTGATGCATTAAAGAATGAAAAAACATTTCAACACCCGTGAATAATTTTTCCTTTAAATTCACTTTGGATTTCATTAACCTTTTCTATTGGTCTCAACAATTTATTCATTTCCTTTTGATCACAGTTCTTGATCATCATAAAAAAATTGTCTCTTCCATCTTGAGCCTTGTATAGAAAGCTACTAGGTCTTCTAAGACCTTAAAAGAAATATATCTATTAATTACTAGACTTGCTTTGAATGAAGAGGGAATTCCTTGAGTAGAAGAAAGTCATGATGACTAATTGATTTAAGGTATAGAAGAGGTTTCCCCTACAAATTATATCTCATACGTGCACATTAATCTTTACTTTCTTACAGTCTATTATCCATTATTTTAATATCACAACTCGTGGTGTGGTTTCTAGATTTTTAGTTCCTGCCGTGCCGGCAGGATACTAACGCATCCGTTAGATGCCATGACTATTTTAAGCTGTCCAATGAGAATCATTTATTTTTGAACTTTTCAGTTTTTACCAAATGTTTTGATTTTAAAGAAATTTAATAATTCATCTAAAATTATTTATTCCAATTCTCATTGGAAACTGCGGTTAATTTTATTAAAAAAAATAAAATTTAAATTGCTCTCAGAAAGTTCTGGAACTATGAAATATTCTCGAAACTATGAAATATTCTTGAAACAGAGAAATAATTTTCTTAAACATCTGCAAACAGAGCTCTCCTCCATCTGCAAGCACAACAACCACCCTCCCCAGTGGCAACTTCGCTCAGTGGGCAATAATGCTAGCTGCTTTTGCGACCCTTTAGCATTTACAGCGTATTCGGAGTTAGGGTAGAAAAGGAGCGAGTTAAAAATGACAGAGCTTTGAGCCTCTCTGTTATATCGTTTGTTTCAATTGTCATCTGCAACAAGTTTTGGATTTAACTTCGGTAACTTTAACTTAACCCTAGGAAAATTTATTACCTTTAAGCTAAGTAGATTTTTCAGGGCATTCTTTTCTGAATCTGTAAAAATCTTTTTGAGTATTCAAAAGTTATTCGCGGCCTTAGTTTTAGCATTAAGCCTTCTTGCTAGGTCGATTCACACAGTCTATCATTCCTTTAAATTAAATATCTATTTATTGAAAAAAAAAGGAAAAATTTTGAACATGGGAAAGCACTCTAAAACGCTCTGCATTTGCAAATCCCCTGTACCT
This sequence comes from Cryptomeria japonica, assembly GCF_030272615.1. Lineage (NCBI taxonomy): Eukaryota > Viridiplantae > Streptophyta > Pinopsida > Cupressales > Cupressaceae > Cryptomeria > Cryptomeria japonica. The sequence goes on along the minus strand of NC_081408.1, from coordinate 234,334,093 downwards.
CTGGCCATGCCCACTTATTTGTCGTCCTCTTGTCGTCTGCTTCACTAACCACAAAAGTTGAGCCTTCAACTCTTTCCAAAGGGTTTCCCGAATGCTCATTCCCCTGGTGTTTTTCGCTTACCCCTCGCCGCATTTCTTCTCCCACACTATAATACTTGTTAGTGCCCAAATCATCCACCTCTGCCCCCTTTTCTTTCAGGTATTCCACCAGGGAATCCTTGAGGGCACATCCAAAATCATCTGCTCCGCTAATGATTTTCAGGTCCTTTTCCATGCGCAACGCTGTTGGAATATGCCTAAAACGGGTGGAACTGGGAAAATATATAGAGGAGAAATTGTGTGTGCAATTCCAGAAGCATGTGTTTGGCCCAAAATATGATGAGGGTCGATATTAATGGCCTATGTTAATCAAACCCCTGAATTTGTGTTTTCATTAATCAAACCCCTGAATTTGTGTTTTCGTTAATCAAACCCTTGAATTTGCACATACTTATCATGTGCAAAGCTTATATTTCAGGCTTCCGCAGACCCAAAAAAAATGATGATAAACTAAACAAATCCAGAAAAATAAAACATAGCGATAGAAAAACACGTATAGAGATTCAAGAACGATAATTCTCACTACCCTAACTCAACAAATAGCAAAACCTAATAATCCCTAAAACAAGCAAATATTTTATCCGACACAGCTTCAAACCCTCAAGAAACCCTCACTGCAACAAAATTGCTCATTTAAATAGTTATCGTAAAAAAAAAAATGTGTTATAGAGCCCGCAAACTCGCCTGCGAAATAAGCTTCTTAGGTTCGTGAGGCACTATTACTATAACCTCGGCCTTTCCTCATACACCTAAAGAAATGTCGCCTCTGCTTGAAATGAAGGCAGCGGGGAACCAATATAGTGGAACCTGAAATTTATATGACTGAGAATAGTTACAACAATGTGATCAAACAATCGCTTATGTTTGGATTAACAAGAGGACTCTAGGCTTGCAGTGCATGTATTCATTTCTATCCACGTGTTAGTCTTTCCCAATGCATGTTTATGCACAGTTTTACACTTTTTTTTTTCCCGACACATGTTTATGCATAATTTTTCCATTTTTTAAAAATTTCTTTCCTATATCTTCAATGTCTAAATATTCACTGGAACTAAAAATTTTCAGCAAATTCTATGATTAGGTATAATTAAGTCTGCTATTGTATCTTTCAAATCGTGTGACAGAAAGCAGTCCTGTATGTTTCATATGAATTATTCTCCACTCTGCATTCAATTGTGCATACTAGTTATACTCAATTGAGCATACTAGTTATACTCAATTGAGAGAGTTACACAATATATTTTAAAAAGTACAACTATGTAGCCTACTACTTAGAATTAGAACAAAGTGGAGTAATTTTGGATTTCACTGAGCCTTTGCCTTATAATGGAAGATGACTAACATGAATAGTCAGCCTCAGTTGTCTTAAAGATAAGTTCTTCTCATTTGCTCTGCATTTCTGTAAGATTATTTGAATTTACATATCATGTACTCGTATGGCTATTTCAACCTTTTTCACTATTTGTTTTACTTTTTATCTCTATATTATGATGTAGTGGTGATTTTAGTTGTTTTGTTATCTTCTTGTTTCCAAAATTTCCATATATTGATGATAAAGTTGAAGTCATAAATTCGGCTATAAGTTCAACAATTCTAGTGTGCTGATTTTTTTAAGTGTGTTGACATTTTAGGCATGGTATCTATGGATTGGTATCGTACGATTAGTCTTGTGACAGATAAGATCAACACTGAATGAGAACTGTAATACATTAATATTCATGCGGTAAGCTGACAAAATATAAAGAGATTAGATTAGAGATATTAAACCCATGTTTAAACTTAATTATTCGAGTGGTATTCATTATAATATAGAGCAGTCTGGACATAATGGGAAGTCTAAAGATTCTCATTTGGCCATGTTGCCCTGAAAATAGATCCACTTCTCGTTCAAAAGAGAAACAAAACTCTACTCCCTTGTTGATAAATAACAGAATTGGTTAAATAACAGGGCACATATGTGACTTCAGAACACAACTCAAAAGGTGGAGCCATATTTTTTAGAGCAGAAAAATTTCTTATCAAAACCCAAAGAATTAGAAGTAAGAACTGAACAATACAACTGATTAAGGTGTCCACATGCATTGAAGTTTTACCAGTTGATTGAAAATATAGGAATCTTTGAATGCCAATGTATCATGTTTTCAAATAATGGCATTACTGTCATAGTTCCCATCCACTCCTCTAAATGGTTATAGTTTAAAGTTTAACCATTTATCTCATGACGATGACAGTGAAATTTCAATGTAATTGATCTTTGCTTTTGTTGACATTTATTTATGTACTTACAAATTTTAATTTTCAAATCTTTTAAATGCTCTACATTCTGCAAAGTTGTAATAGCAATTGTGTTTCATTTTAACTTAAATAATTAAATAGTTTTTGGCATTTTTCATCTCCAAACACCTGCCTATCATTATTTTGAAAATTACTGGTCCCCATTCTATCTCCCATAACAGTACCGCTACTTGTCTCTTAGTAATTGTGATATTTATATTCATTATTGCAAATTAGTTTATGTTTCATTAGGACATCAGAGAATTGTAGAGTATTCAAAAAGGTGGAAAGTAGAAAATTTTCAAGGCATAAGAGCATGTTGTATTTTTAAATGTAGTTTTCCTATTAATGAAAGAAATTCCCCATTGTCATAATGTATGTGGTTTGCCAATAATCTAGCACCTATAACATGTATGGTCAAACAAAAAGCTATGAAATTAATCTAATGTAACTTCAAGTAAACGACATACACAAGGAATAATATGTGAATTGGATTGGCCAAAATCAAACTTTTCATCTCTTTGGAAAATGGAATTTATTACTGAATAAAGGACTGCTAAAGAGATACCTTTGAATCAGCAAATTGTCTTTAAAGAAAATAGCCAAGCTAGGTGTAAAACCATGGTCATACTAGTTTAGGGTTACATTTTATATGCATATCACGGAAGCTTATCACAATGGATTTAACAGAAAAAATAAAAACAAACCATGTTCATTTTATTATATATCCTTGTATGTTACAGACATATTGATCTATGTAAAAGAACATACAGAGAAATAGACATGAAAATTTAGAGGCACACAATATTAAACATTTCGTAGACCTGCAGTACAAAATCTCGTATCACAAGTTAAATACCTAAACTTTCTTTCAAAATTTTGAAGGACAAAAACTAGATGAAAAATAAGTGAAAGCCCTAATCTTTCTTCTAAAATTTTGAAAGACAAAGAACAGTTGAATATAACTGAACTGTGTTAAAGATTAAAACCCTTAATATCTGTTCCATTTTTTTTCGAAAAACAGAAACTAAGACAAGTTAAAACTCTAATATTTTTTACAAAAATTTGAAGTGCATTGCATTTAAAATAACCTTCAGCAAGGCACTCCTCCCTCGGGAACCTATGTTGCGAGCATTCAATACAGCGATATCTCTCATTTTTCTTCTCCACTTCTTTGCTACATTCTCCACTTATTTTACGAATATGGCCCTGCAACAAAGCAATAATATTACACTTTAATATCTTTTGAAACAAACAAAAAATTTCTACAAAATTATTATTGAAAAATAAAACTTTAATAAATGCCAGGAATATCGGTTTTGAAAACATGAGCATCAGGGGTTTTCTTCCAATCGATCTGTGTATTTGCTAAGGCCATTGTATTTCTTGCAAAGCCGTCAAATGTTTTGCTGTATCTTTGAATATTTAGGAATGAAAAAACTGAAAAGATCTGATACATCCATTGAAAATGGATAGTACACAGTTAATAAAAGTTGTCATTATCGTTTTTACAAATGAACACATAATTTCCAGATTTGGGGATTTACATTGTCGAATCCGCTACAATAAAATGAACAAGGCCTACAACAAAAATTGCGAGAAGTCTTATTAAGAATGATTTGCTCGAAGCATGCATGAAAAGTGTTGTTCAGAACAACAAACACGTGGACCTTTTTGTAATTGACATTGAATACTTGTGAAACTCTGTCAAATTCCCTTCTCTGGATTGTGTGCCATTTTCTTTTAAATTTTTGTTGTAGGTTTAATGAGCAATGGGACAACCACATTTAATCAAATATTATGCTTCTATTAGACTTTCATTCTAGAGGCCAATCAGATAGAGAAAATAAAACATTTTTTCTCATTTCAACTGTAAAATATTTTTTGATATTAATTAAAAAGTTACTCTTGTTCCAAAGAATAAACAGTATAATATCAAATGTTCTATTTATAAAATTTTTTGTTATAATCTTTATAAAAATTTTTGTTCATAATTCAAATTTTCTGTTATATCATTAGCAGCTATATAAATTGGACTGCCATGAATGAAATTATGCAATTAAAACAAGTTCAAAATGGTGTTCACTTAAACACATTTCGAATAAAAAATTTTAAATAAAGAAAATAAATTAAAAGTTTATCAATTCCAATATGACATTACGAATCCTATCAAGAATAAAAAATGACAAACAATTTTGTGGAAATATGATATACTTACATATTATCATCTCTAAGTGGTTCACTATATTTTGGTTGTTTGAAGTGTTTGTTAATTAGTATCTTTGTTTCTTTACATTGATTGTATTATTTCTCTTTCATAATGAAAGAATAATAAGACATCAAACTATTATTCTATTGTCTCATTATCAATAATTTCGCAAACAATTGTTGTTGGGTGATCATATCACTAATTTATATCTTTTAGGTTGGCCTAATACTACTACTGTTCACAAACATCTTACCTCTCCCTTTTGCACTCTACCCTAATCCTCTATCACAAACGGTAGGAACATGACGCTTTGCGTCTCTTGTTTAAAATACACATTGCTAATTATTATATACAAATTAGATGATATGAACTTTTTAGTTATTTCCCAACGCATCTATTTCTAGTAAATTCTATTTTGGGATCAACAGTCTTTAATGTTAAGGGCATATGCATAGATCGGGCATAAAAATTAATAATTATTTCCTTAAATGCACCCATGTTAACATACTTGCAACATAATAGAATTGGTCAAGTCTCAAGCATTAACCCTCATATCTTAACCAAGACTATATGTGATGGGTTGAGGGAGGGTACCCTACACATTCTAACATTTTAATTATTTTATAAAACCTTTGAAATAGGCTAGTGATGACATATTTAGAAAAGGTATTGCATACATATTAAGATTTTTTGGACTTACCTGCAAGGATTAGTTTCTTTACATCAATGTATTTTTTTGATATGGAAAAGATATGGACTAATTTTTATAGTAAATTAATGAGAAAAAACCTCCCTTTCATAAAACATTGCAATAAGAATATACCAAAGGCGCATAGTTTTACTAACTCTAACCAAACAAAGTGAAACAACTTGGGTTATATTCCTTCATTGCGTAGAAGATGGATTGATTGATTTATATGTTTTCTAATTAGGCTTAAAAGAATGCATAAAAAAATACATAAATTACTAAAATAGAATTATAGACACATAAGAAGCCTCTAAAAGCTACAAAAATGGAACCAAGATACAAAGGTGCACCTAGTTGATCCCACAATACTGGGTTACAATTTCACCCACATACAAAAAAGCAAGTTGCCAAAAAAAAATTCAAACATTTTCACTTGGACATGATAGTTCAAATGAAGCCTGTATAGGATGTCCATACAAACTAGGGGATGTTTGTTCAAACCCCCATATTCGTGCAAATGTTTGCTTGCACATAGGTTCGAATGAACCCCTTAATTGATGTGTTTTAAAAATATTTTTATGGGGTTCACTCAAACACACTATTCAAACGAACCCTTGATTAACCACTTTTTTGGAAGATGTATAAAGTCCAAATTGCTAGTTTAACTATAGTTTTTATCCACTAGCAATGAAAAACTGAGAGTTAAAATGAGTAGTTAAGGTGTTTTTTACCAAGAAATCTCATGCACGAGCTACACCACCCACCACTAGATCTAGATCATCTACCAAGTGCACAAAATTATTCCTTTATTGGTCTAAATTGTATATATACAATTATTTGTTTCTTGTTGGGTTATTTTTTATTTCTTGTTTAGTTATTTCTTTGTTCTAGACTTAATTCATTTAATAAAATGAAACCCTAGAATAAAACTCCAAATTCATTGCAACCCTAGAATGAATTTTTTTGCATTGTATATTTAAATATCTTTCATTGCATTTATTTAATAGAATGAAACTCTCATTTCTCTCTGACAATCTCTATAACAACGCTACACACATTAGCATCCATTATTCAATATACATCTCTCTTCATATTCTACTAGTAAGTTTGGCACCACTCGTTATCATTTTTGTCTGATATATGTAGGACTAATGGTTAAAATATGAGGTCAGACAATCAAAATAAATTTGATAGTCCACTAAAACTTTTCCACCTAATAAAAAACCAAAAAAATTGATAAAACCTTCTTAGAATAAGTTTTTAATTGTAGCAATTTTCAATTGTCATTACATGTTTCACTACTTGTCATATCTATGTTGAAGCACCATTTTCATTAACAACCTTTACTTGCAATACCACAAAGATTTCACTATCTATATATTTATTTATATTGGCCTCTATTCTTCTAAATTAGCATATCCATTGTAATATGTAAAGCTATTTTGAAGCAATATGATAAATGCAACCTTGGGTTTCCATTACATATAAAGAAACCATTCTATATGTTAGATGACATCGTTACATAAAAAATAATATCATATTTAATGTATTTTACATTGGTTAAATAGGAAATATCCAACATTTTAAGGGTTCATTGGTATTAAATTTTAATTTTTTAATTTCCCCTAATGACAACCTTACCTTAACCATTATGTGCTTATGACCTTGGAGCTAATTTATGGACATATAACTTTTCAATGTGTTCTTACACAAGTATTTGTAGCCATTTATATTTTTACCATCATTTGGCCTATACCAGGGGAAAAGTTATATTCCTTACCACTTATTCCCAACCTATGGCGTTATCATACTTTCCATCTAATATTGCAAGTTTTCTTCACCTTGTTACTTAATAATCAAAAGAGTCATTTCAATATCTAATATTCTAGTACAAAGCAATCATATAAACATTGTCGTCATTCAACTAAAAATAACAATAAGCTTAAAAAATTTCTCATATATAAAGAATAATTAATAAATTATTCATTTTTACCTTTTCACATTAGTTATAATAGGTGGGTTCACTCATCATTCATTTACACTCACCAATCACCTTAAGGATTAGTGGATTGACCTAGTTAATCATGTAGCCTAGGAATTAGGCATATTTCATCAAAAACATGAAAATAACATAAAATATATGCTATTGACATACTATTCATGCAAACAATCATATACAATCCTTAAATATCAATATACCTAGAGTCAAAATGATGTAGGGGCATCAGGAGCCTCATAAGCATGCATTATGTCACTTTTTTTTTTTAGTATGATTTAGATTTTTTGGGTCTAATGAGGTCTTTTAAAACCATTCGAGATCCTTTTGATCCATTTTGGAAGGTTTGAGACCAAGACGTTGAAAATTATAAAGGTTGCTTAAAAGTTGTCAAGCAAAGCTATCAAAGTTGTCATATTTGTTGTAATGGCTAATAAATTGGTTGGTTCGTCTGTTGGTAAGCTGGAAAATGTTTTTGATGCATATATATGTGATCCCAACTCGATTGAGGGGTTGGATAGGTTGTATGTGAAATTTTGGTGAAGGCAGCATTGAATTTGGAGAAGAATTACCACATGATAGTCTATTTTTTATTGTTTGTATGACCTGAATCATCTTGTATTGACTTGATCATGATTGTAGATGCTAATTCTCTGAACTATTTTCTATTTTCAATTATTTTTATTTATTTTCATTGAGTTTTGCAAAAGTTATGCCAAATTAGTTGTAAACTTAAAAAAACCCTACCTAGATTATCCAGCGAGGGAAAAAATGTAAATCTTGGTCCTTCATTGGTGAACACTCTTACAAATGGGTGGAGAGGTATATAATGATGTAGTTTATTATATTTTATTGTTTCAGGGCCCTATGATAATATTTGCATTTGCTTTGCATCACTAGTAGGTTTGGCTATAGTTTGTGTCGCACTGTGAAGACAACAAAAGACGATTAGTGGATGAATCAAAGTCTAGATTAGTGGCTTGGAACAAATAGTGAAAGAGGAATGTGGAGAGAGGTCATATAGACCAGAAAGAAGTGGTTTTGGTTACTTTTGAAGGTGTTATACAAGTCATCTTATGACTGTCCCAAGAGGACTATTTATGAGAGTCATTGCAACATAAGAAAACTCAAAACAAGTCACAAGTTTATGTGTGTGTGTTTTTGTGAGAATGCCTCCAAGTCAGAATTGAGGGTTTGAAATAATCTATACATTTTTTTGGCCAAGTCCATTAAAGTTTTCATTCTTAGTTGGACAAAACAAGAGTTGTAAACCCCATGAGTATGCTACACTATTGAGTCATCACAAATAATTTGTTCATGACCTTTTAAGCCACATGATAGGTCCGCCAATGATATTTGCATTGACCAAAGTATGTTGGCTCAACACGCCTAAAGGAGATGAGTGCTAGAGGTCTAGTGAAGTGCACCTAGGAACACCTACGATGATTTGTGTGATATGAAGGATAGTGAGTTTATTTTAAACTTTTACATAATAATTTTTTATTTATAAAATTAGTTGAGGACAAATAGAGAAACCATAGAGAAACAAGGGATTGTGGATAAGATCCTTTGTATTTTTCCCTCTAAGTTTGATGCAATCATCATTGCAACCGAAGAGACTACGAGCCTCTCTACATTGGTAGTGGATAATCTAATGGATTCTCTTCAAACCTATGTACAATGTCTAAATGGGTTTGCTACATATTCCCAATAGAAATATTTCAAATCTTAAGCCAATGCAAGAGGTAGGGGGAGAAGAAACAGTGACATTAAGAGCTCAAGAGGAAGTGCTCAAGGAAACTCTAGGCAAGAAAGTGCTAGGGGGATTGCTCTAGAGGAATTAAAATCCATGAGGGAATAAGAAACTCTCAAGCTAGCTCCAAGAAAGGGAAAAAGAACAACACTTCGAATAAAATATATAAAAAGAGAAATGTTGAATGCTATTATTGTTATAAGTTTGGTCATTATGCTAGTGAGTGCTAGAAAAAACAGAATTATTAGTCCAAGAAAAGTGCAAATGTGGCTTGTGTGAATGTTACTAAAAGAAATAAGTCCATAGCCTTCATCATGTGCAATATTGGTGACGATATCCTTAAGGTTTGGTATTTAGATAATTGTAACAACGTACTAAGGAACCTGGAAGGACTAACAACTAACAAACTAAAATAAAATATCAATATTTATAACTAAAATGTATAATATATTAGATCTCTTGACTCATCATATAACCAATCATAACTCTATAGAAGAAGAAGATAATTATACATTAAAAACTATGCCCTCTATGGATTCCCTAACATCACTACTATGCAAAACTTATTTAAACAAGATCTATGATACATAAATTATTTAAGAAATAATTACAACATTAAATAGCATAAGAACATATACAACTATGTTCTTTTTAAGCACCAAATGAAATGTTCCTCTAATATCCTTTTAATATAAGATAAAATAGATCATACATCTGAATACAGGTAGTTGGTACCAATACTTAACTACTTAAACACTCTTCTTAAATCAAACTCATTATTAATTACATTCATCAAGATTACATCATCCTCCTTATGGAGTGTTCAAGATATAGTTAAAATATAAATAAAGGATTCTCAATTATACATATCACATTATATTTATATTTAATGAATAAATGGCACCTGGAAGATACAGATATTGGAATAAAGAAGACAAAGATCTTTTCCAATGCATATGAACAAGTCCACCTATCCCCAATGGAGTTTGGCAACAACCACCCAATCATGTGGAACTCCCTAGGTCTACCCGGAGAAAGACACAAAGCCTCAAACACACAAGCCAACAAGAAAGAAAACAAGGTCTAGAATCATCACCGTCCATGAGAACATAAGTTATGCATGAGTATAGGTAAGATACATATCAAAGTTTCACTAGATGCTTCTATAAACAACCACATAGAATAGGGATATAGAGTACAAGAAGGAAAGAGTGTCAAAGCATAGCCTTAACATGAGTTACCCTAATAGCCTCTCTAGGCCTTGACCCCCATTTGACAGGTTATATAGAATTGAAAATATCCTTTCATGAAGATAGGGAGGTTCGATTATGCCAAATCATTGCCCTTTGGATAGCCATGCCTTCCCAATCCCATCTATAATATGTAAAGGCACTTGAGGCATGGGTGAGGAACTATATTATCTTATTAATGTATTTTCCCCCTAGTTATCTAATTAGGTTATCACTTGATTAAAAACTCTCAATGAGTTTCCATGACAACCACTTTACGATCTTGGTCCATATTTAGAGCCACTATCGATTAATTGAACCTAGACAGCCTTACCCTAGTGTTCAATCCACAAAATAATAAGATTAAATAATATAGATATCTCATACAGATCATACATGAATCAACATTTAGGAAATTGAATCATAAACCATACATATAGGCCTCTCTGGACCTCAACAATCAAGGATTCATCAATGAAACCATTCCGAAATGCAACAACAAATGGATTATTTCATATCCAATTATAGGGATGAACATATGAACATAAATTAATCTAATTCAAATCATACATACCTAAAAACATAGGATCAACAAGGTACAAGACCAATCCAAGCCTCTATAATGCTCTAGGGAACCAAATAGATCAAAATAGGGCCAAATAGGGTAAAACTCAAAAGCTACACACTTTCAGGCTTAAGTCACACAATTGTGGGCTAAAGATACACAACTATGAACTAAATATACATAATTGTGAGCTAAAGTTGTGCAATTGTAGGTTAAATCTGTGCAATTATTGGTTAAAGTTGTGCAATTGCACTTGTGGCTACACAATTACATAGCAACAACAAGGGGCACTTAATCGGGCATCAAATTGACTTTGAAGGTAAAATCAAGCCAAGACCCATTTTAGAGATCTATTTATCTTCTTGAAAACCCATCAATTCAAACCCAAAACACACAAAAAAAATAAAGACCATAAACCCTAAAAATAGTCCAAAAATTTTGAATGGAAATTAACACATTTCAGCATATAATATCACAATTTAAAAATAAGAATTTAAATCACTTTTAAATTTAAAATAAAATATTTGAAATACATCATTTTTCCATTTAAAATATAAAAAATAAAAGCATAATAAAAGATCGAGAGGATAATAAACCCTACCTCAAAACTTGAGAAAACAAAGAGAAAGGAGGAGAAGCTTGCACAACCAAACTCAAGTGAAAAAAAACATTTCCACCTAGCAAACAATAAATTTGAAGGAAGAAAAACCTCTAGGCTAATCCTTAATATATCCCATGCAATAATTCACCAAATATTTTCATCGAATTTCACACCAAAATAGGAAGAATCTCCCTCAAATTTTACTCCAAAAATCTCTCCTAAAACCTTTCCAAAATTTGCAAGAACTCCCCAAAAACAAAAAAAAAACTAAATTATATTTCCCTCACCAAACATATATGAAAAAGCAACCACTGAAAACCAACAAAAACAATACAAACCAAAGTTTATTTAATGAATAATTTAATTAATTAATCCCAAAGTCACAACCAACTCCTACAAAAAATGAATTATAATAAATCAATATCATTTACCCCAAAATATAATTACATGTGTAAAAGGATATTTATTACTTACTCCACCAAAATATAATTACATGTGTAAAAGGATCTTTATTACTTACTCCACCACAACAATTATAGTTGTACATAATAATTGTGCCCATAAATACACAAAAAGGGGTGAAGAAGAAAACTATCAACAATAATATTAATAGTAATAATAATAACAATAATAAAGATGACAAATATTTATACTACTTAATAGTACTATTAAGAGGATAAAAATATATCATAAATATTATTAATAAAATACCACATCAAAGATAATAAAAATATTAAGAAGATAAACATCACAACCAAAAGTTACTGAAATAGGGTACTCGAACATCGCCTTGTTGGCAACCCAAGAAGGAAGACTCAAGACCAATATTATTGTCCTAAATCTAGATGATGGCTAGGGTTAGGTTACTTGGGTCTTAATTATATCTCCATTTACCACCATTGGGAATTGTTTAAAAATTCTTATACCTATGAATCCATGTGGATTCAATACCTTGTACCTACATCAACCAAACCACAATATACCTACACAACATATATATCCATATACATATGTGTACATCTATAAATAATATTAGTAATAATAATCAATCCTCTAATAAATTCACCTAAAACACATGTTAGTTCATTATGATCCATTATAATTACAATACACTATCTTCATAACCAAAGCACTAAGAAATCATAAGCAATTAACCCTAATATCATTGTTATACCATAATCGTATCAAAATCATTAGGAAATCATAATTGTAACCGTAAAACCTAATACCACCAATATGTCTTTGAAAATATAAATCATCATAACATATTTATGTGTTGAAACATAGATCTATTCTGCATAAGAAACCTTCAATAAATTAATTGATAATGTCTAATTCTAATATACAACATGCTGGTAAAATCAACACAAATCCAAAGGAAACATAATCAAGAAATGGACATAGAAGGTGTTACCCTAGATCATAGTTCACTTCCTTAAAAAAGATCGATCACATAGAAAACATGGTTAGAAAATAAACTTGTAAATAACATATTCCATCATTAACATAGTATTATTAAATAACCACCTTCTAATTAGCAAAATCAGGATATTTTCACAATATGATTGGGCATCCTCATGATGTATAGGCAACTAGAATATTAAATTTATTAGAAGGTGATTTTAATATCACATGTATGCTCATGTGTTGAGATGATGTGATATCATCCATTTTCATCTAACATCCAATAAAAAATATCCATGCTACCTTCAACAATTAACTATATTAGTACAAACATTATCATCATAGTGACCACTAGATCAAACAAATATCTCTATCTAGTTTGTTTATCAGTTTAATACTTACATAATCTACATTTAAGTGTTGTTTAGTATCATAATACTTTCTCTATCATGTTAGGGTTAGAGATGTATTACAATAGTATTTGTAGTTACTACATGAGTGGTAATGAAAGTCTTTTTTCTTTGATTGATAAAAAATTTAAGTCTGAGGTTAGGATGGGGAATAATGGAATAGTTCCATTTGTGGGAAAAAGACCTATTATGATCTACACCAAACAAGGCGAGAAGAAAGAAATAAAAAATGTTTACTTTGTCTATGATATTAAGCACAACCCCATGAGTGTTTGACATTTGATTCAAAATGAACACAAAGTGTGGATGGAGAAGTGTGAATGTGTCATTTTTTATAACATAGGTCTTGGACACAATGGATCACTGAGAGGGGGGTGAATCAATGATTTAAACACTTTTTCTTCAATAGGGATATACTAGTAATATATAAAACGAATGGATTGCTAACCGGTAGCTCAAACAATGCAAACTAAGTGCATGAAATGATTTTCTATGACATCAACATAACTCATACACAAGAATGCATCACACAACACCAGTTATACAAGAAAAACCCAGTGTGGGAAAAACCTCTGTGAGAATAACTATTGGAGATCTTCTGCTCCAATCCAGCCTCACAATGTAAAGATCTGATTACAATTTTAGGGAACCAACCTAAGGAGCATCAATCTTTGCACAATTTATAGGCCACAACCTAAAGGAGCTACAACCCCTGCACTAAGCACCAACTCAGTGAAAATAATATAAAACTGAGTTATACAAATGTGATCTCTATTGCAAAAGAAGTTTTGCAACCTTACAATATTCTGCTATGTCAGTTTCAACCTTACCGGTCTGTGTTTCCTCCACACACATTGCAATTTTTCTTTGTTGGTAACTCTAACTTTACTAAGTCTCCTCTCACAATCTCTTCACAATTCAACTCACACCGATCACTATTTATCAGATGTTGCTTCCTTTAGATTTTCACCTCTGCATCCTATGCTAACTATGTCGGTTTGTTCCTTACACCGATTTTCCATGCTTCTCCTTACTGGTACAATCTTCTCTCATAAATGCTTCAAGTGTTTTTCTCTTTGACTCTCAGACAATAATTTCACACTTACCTTCACTCAGCAGTAGCTTTGATCGCAGTCTCAAGTCATCATATTTAATCTTGAGCTTTCCCACCAAAAATCAATTCAAACTAAGGGTGGTTACGATTTCCTTCTCCCGACCAAATCTGCATCCTATATGATCTGATCCATCTTGGATTGATCACTTGCATTGGAGGAATGCATCTGTACGTGTTTTCTATCATCCAATGCATATTGGCTAAAGATAGCAATCCTGATCATGATTTTCGACCTTGAATTTTGTCGACTCATTTATAGCCTAGATGTTTCCTTCACGAGGCCCTCTTCCAATATGATTTCTTTGCTTTGATCGAGGCAACAACAACTCCCCGACCTTTCTCTGACATTCATTCTTCTTCGATTTGCATCAATCTATTATTGTCCCATGATTTGTGATTATTTCATTAATATCGACTAATTGTTCCAACGATTATGTCGATGGAAACTTCACCATCCTCTACATGCTTGCCACCTTAGCTCCACATGGCATCACATTGATCGTACACTCAGCTCATCGACACAAGGTCGGTTTATTCTTGAAATTCAACAAATTTATACTGGCAAAAGCCCTTACTAGGGATACCTTCTCCTTCTGCTAATCGGTAGTGCACACTACAATAGTAGCACATGTTCACCTTCGGTGGTTTGTGATCATTTTAATATTCTACCTCTTCATCATAAACATGCAACCAACCTTCAAACTAGTTTATGCTCTACCGGTTATCACTCAACATGTTGACACACACATGCATCTCACCTCATACCAGTGAAGTCACTGATAGTCTCAATACCTACTTGTCTTCCATCATACCGGTTGACAAGCCTTCATGTTAACTTCCTTATGTCGGTTCAATCTTCTTCATATTAGGTTGACATACCTCTACTAGTAGCCTGCAATACCTATTGACATCAATGACAACTCAATGCCAATAATCTCCCCCTTTAGCATTGATGTCAACATTGTCATTTCCAGTTTCTCTCCCCCTTTGATAGCAATGGCAAAGGGAACCTTAGTCTGACACCAATAATATTTCCCTTGACTACATGGAGTTAGGACACACTCTCCCCCTATGTCCATACTTCATGATTTAAGAGTCATAAGATAGTAAAAATGGTCGACTCATCCTGAATCATGCATCCTCTTATGAATTTAAGTGCTGCCAGATGGTGGGACAACTCCCATCTTTTGTCTCAAGTACTCAAATGGGCCCAAAGGAAGTGGGTTGGTAAATATGTCAGCAATTTGCTCACTAGTTGGAACATACTCTACTATGACATCCTTGTCTACTACCTTCTACCTCAAGAAGTGATACTTGATTGTAATGTGTTTTATTCTTGAGTGCATTACTGGATCCTTGGAGATGTTGATTGCACTTGAGTTATCACACCAGATTGGAATACATTCCACTATTTCCACATATATGTCTTTAAGTGCCTGCTTCACCCATAAAACCTGTGAACAACATGCAATAGCTGCTATATACTTTGCCTCAATAGTAGATAATGATACTAAATCTTGCTTCTTGTTGTGAGATGATACTAACGGTCTCCTAAGTAGAAAGCACGTCCACTTGTACTTTTTCTATCAACTATACTTCCTGCCCAATCTGCATCAGTATAAGCCTACAAAGCAAAGTCTCCTTTCTTTGGATACCAGAGACCATAACTGATAGCTCCTTGCAGATACCTGAAGGTCCTTCTGACTGCATTTAGGTGAGATTGTTTAGGAGCAGCTTGGAATCTTGTTACCATGGAAACAACTTGTATAATATTTGATCTAGATGTTGTTAAATATAACAAACTACCAATCATAGACCTGTATAATGTTTTCTCAACTTCTGGTGAATCATCTAGTTTGCTCAAATTACAACCGGTAACCATGGGAGTACTTATAGGTTTGTTGTCCTCCATTTTAAATTTATTTAGCATGTCTTTCGCATGCTTGGTTTGGGAGATGAAAATTCCTTTCTCCTACTGTGAGATCTACAAACCAAGAAAATAGGACAACTCACCAAGCAGGGACATCTCAAATGTTGTCTTGATTTGATCTATAAATTCTTTGCACATGATGTCCTTGTCTCCACCAAAGATAATATCATCCACATATACAACCACTGTAATCATGTAATCTTCATTTATCTTGACATAAACATTAATGTCTGCATTCCCTTTGTGGAAGTCTTGCCCCTTCAAGTATTTGTCCAACTGGGAATACCATGCTCTAGGAGCCTTCTTCAAACCATATAAATCTTTCTTCAACCGGTATACAAAACTTCCATCATCATGTAAAACATAACCCTTTGGTTGTTCCATATATACCTCTTCTTCAAGGTTACCATTCAAAAAGGCAGATTTGGCATTCATTTGGTAGACTTTGTAACCTTTATAGGGAGCCAAAGCTAAGAACATTCTTATTGCCTCTAATCTAGCAACCATTGCAAAGGTTTCTTCTAAGTCAATACCTTCCACTTGAGAATACCCTTTGCAAACTAACCTTTCTTTATGCCGAATTATCTTGCCTTATTCATTCATCTTATTCTGGTAGACCCACTTGTTACCTATGACATTCTTGTCTGCCAGTCTAGGAACAAGTTCCCATGTTTGATTCTTCTCAATTTGTATCAACTCTTCATCCATGGAATCTACCCACTTCTCACTTTTGCTAGCTTCATCAAAAAAATTGGGCTCTACTTTAGTCATGAGGCAGAAATTTACCTGCTCACTTTCCAGGGCTAATCTCCTTCTAGTCTGCACGCCTTCATTCCTATCTCCTGTGATCTATTCTTCTAGATGATTCTTCTGCACATACCGGTTGGGGATCTTGTTTGGTGCATCTTCTGCCGATCCATTGTCAAATTGTTCTTCATATTCAACAGCTGAGTCATGAATGTAAGTTGTTGGTGTAAATTTTCCTTTATGGAAGTCTTCATCTATTCTCACATTTACACTCTCAACCACCCTTCTCTTCTCTTGTTGTAGCATTTGTAGGCTTTACTATTGGTTGAGTATCCCAAGAAGATTCCTTCATCACTCTGAGAATCAAAACTTCCTAATCCATCAACATCCTTTTTGATGAAGCACTTACTTCCAAAAACTCTAAAGTGCTTGGATGATGGTTTTCTTTCACACCATAACTCATAAGGAGTCATTCTACTGTTCATTCTTAATTGTACCTGGTTTAATGTGTAGACTATAGTATAAACTGCTTCCTTCTAGTATATATTTGGTATGTTGGCCTCATTCAAAATTGTCCTATCCATCTCCTTCGCTGTTCCATTTTTCCTCTTTACCACCCCATTTTGATGAGGTGTCCTTGCAAATGAATATTGTCTTTGGATTCCATGTCTCTCACAGCAATCAACAAACTCATTGGAAGAAAATTCTCCACCCTGGTTTGATCTTAAGCATTTTACCTGGTACCCACTTTCATTTTCTACCATCTTCCTAAAAATCTTGAATCTTTCAAATGCTTGCGACTTATCATGCTTACCCAAGTCATTCTTGAGTAAATCATCTATAAGCAACATGAAATACCTTTCACTGACCAATGCTCTTGTCTTTCTTGGCCCACATAAGTCTATATGTATCAAATCTAAAGGTCTTGAGATATTATATTCCTTTTTTTAAAGCTAATATTTGCTTGCTTACCTCTGAGACATTCATCATAGAATGTGCTTGTTGGTTTTATGATCTGAGGTATGTTTCTCACAAATCGATTTATTTCTTATCTTAACCAGATTATCAAAGTTCACATGGCCTAATCTTCGATGCCACAACCAACTTTCATCAACCTGTCCCATCATGCATTGGGACACATAGTATTCCTTTAGATTGTAGACATTACTATCTATCCTCTTTCCTTTTGCAACAACCTGACCGATACTCTTCTTTATTGTCTGACAATTGGTAGAGTCAAATGTAAACTTGTACCCTTTGTCACACATCAGACTTACACTCAGTAGGTTATGCTTCAATCCTTCCACATAGTACACATCATGAGCCTTGGGATTGCCATCAATATTCAATGTACCCCAGCGTTTGATTTTGATGGAGGAGTTATCACCAAACCGAACTGAACCACCATTCCAATCATCAAGCTTGTGGAAATTTTTCTTGTTTGTGGTCATGTGATTTGAGAAACCACTATCAACTACCCATAGATTCCTTCTTTCAACATATAGAGCAGTCTACACAATCTAGTTGGACTCTGTCTTGTTTTTCTCCTTCTCTACCCAAACCTTTTTCTCTTCTTTCTTTTCCTCTTCTATCACTTTGTGTTTTGATTTTTTTTCTAACTTCTCATCTAGTACTACTTTCTTTTGCTTGTAAGTTCTCCACTTACAATACTTTGATATGTGACCAGAATTTTGACACTTATAACATTTCACATTAGCACTGCAAGAAGTACTCAAGGCATTCTTGTAGAACATTTTCATATTACTCCTACATTCATAGCTCTTGTGACCAAACTCATTTCAAGAAATTCCCAATCGAAGCCCTGCTGTATTTGACGACAATGATTTTCCTCTCACTTTTGCTTTCGATCCAAATATTTGTCAAAATATCTTACGAGTCTTGAAATCGTAATATCTTTTTTGATTTCCCTTTTAGGATTTGGCTTGCGACGTGGCTTTTGCATCATTTCTTTTAGTCTCTCAAAAAGATTCGACTGTGGTCGAGGTATCTAATTGTTGACCACTAATACTTTTCGTCTTTGAGAACGGACAGCTCCTTTTACTAAAAATCTACGAAAATCTCCTTCATATGGATAACTAAAGACATGTATGTCTTTAGTTACGAGGTCCTCCTCTGCTTCGTCCTCCGCTTTGTTCTCTATTCCTTGTTCTGGTATTTGCTCTTGTTCTTCTGATTGTTGGTTCTCATCTTTGAACCATTGAAAGAAGCCTTTCATAATTCCTTGTTCACTCTTTTTTTGTTCATCTTCAAGCTCTAGCTCTTTTATTTTCTCAAAGGGTTTAATAACAATTAAATGTCGAGCCCTTTTTGGATGAGTTTCCAGACAATCTTTGACACACAAGGACGGGTTAGACTTCAAGATAAGAACTCACACACACACACAAAATCTCCTACTAAAGTGGATTTAACTTCAAATTTGGAAAAAGGTGGAACTTGATAATGTAATTTTAAATTGATTAAAAAATGTAAAAGTGGGAAGGACCTATCTAATCTAAAATATTAAAAGTGGTATGAAAGTAGATATAACTAAGATTAATGAAATAGGCTTACATTGTGGATACAATGTCCAAAATCCATGAATATATCAACAAATTCTCTTTCTAACAATGAAGGGAATTAAATGATGTTTCAAGCAATCTAGATGGATAATTTAGGACAGAAAATATGGATCCAAATGCTAATAGTAATATAATATTATGAAACATTCTATCAAAGGTGGTTGTGTATAGGTTTTATGAGAAGGATCGACTAACTTCCATAAATCAAATGGAGCTCTCTTTTATGTACACAAAATAACAACTGAGATAAATGAACAATGAATTCCTTATATCTAAAATAAAATCAGTTCACTTGAGACTAATTGCTATGTCCTTGAACAAATAAAAATGCTATTTTTATCAGTCCTCCTAGAAAAAATTGTTTCTTGATTCATTATCAGCAAAAACTCATACAATTTAGAGCATAAATAGATGTGCATTACAATCTAGTGTTCCCATAAATGTTAAAAGTTTGTTTTTATCATGATCTATTTTTGACATAAATAATTTCTATTCCATCTCATTAGGATGAGATAAGTTATTACTTAAGATAGTTGATGTGATGACAAAATTAAACATTCAAGGTCACTAGAATTCCAATAGTTTATAAATTACTTATTCCTCAAATTAAATGTCCAAATTATTACACTTACTTTGAAAATTTAAGTAAATGGATTATAATAGGGATTTCCATTGATAATTAATTTTTAATTTACTTAATAGACAAATTTATTTAAAAAAAAATTATTATTATTTTAGTAAAACTAAATTCTTGTAGCAATCTTTTAACACATTTTACAACTAATCTTTCTTTAAATGGCTCTATTAAAATTACTTAAAACAAAGTATTTCCCATATTCAAACTTATTATCCACCTCCCTTATCATAATTTAAGTCAACCTTATTAGAATACAATGTCACAATTTAATCTAATATGAGGATAGGTTTATGTTATGTTTTCTAGTTTAATGATAACAAGATTAAAAATGATTTGTTGATTTGTATCATGATTATAACAAATTTTAAGGTATTTTAAAATAACTTTTTTTTTAAATGCATTAATATTTAAAAGATATTTCTTCTATCATACACATTACTAGATAGTTTACTATTCATATAAAATGTGAAGTAGTTAAACATTGTGAAGTAGTTAAACATGTAAATTGGGGCATAAGTAAATTTTTCCTATTTCAATTTATGTATAGGTGAAATCAAGTTTTAGTGGTAACGTTGTTAAATAATAAATGGGTATGGAACCCTTGAATCTATATCACTCTTGTAGCTGCCCTAAATTTTACAATAATATGGTTCCAATCATTGACTTATTAAATTTTCTCCTTTTCTTTTCTAAATTCCTAAGAAACCACCTTTTAAGATTAATTTAATGTTGTTTTGTGATTAGTTAATAAGAGATATATGGAAAATTGGTGGTTACAAGGAAAGACATACTTTGGTACTTGTACAATATATTTGTTCTTTAAAAGACTTAAATTTGTCGAGTTCAAGCTTAAGAAATGGAATACACTCAATTTTGGTAACATTTTTGCCAAAAGAGACAAGTGCAAGAAAATATAAATGAGATTAATTTTTAGATAAGGGAATTTGGTATGAGTTTGGAAAGGTTACAAGCAAAATTTCTCTTTCTCGAGAGCTTCATGAATGGGAATTAAGGGAGGATATTTGTTTGGAAGTAAAAGTTCAAAATTACTTGGATTAAGTATAGTAATCAAATTACATTTTTTTCATGATTTAGTCAAAGGCAAGATAAGTAGTAATGTCATCTACTCTATCATCTCTTCTCAAGGTACTCATTTTTTTGTAAATATCTGTTTGTCTTGTCACTGATGTCAAACTTGTTGTCATTGATGATAAAATGGTTTGGAGGGTTTCAATCAATTGTGTTTTGGAGTAATGAAGTACAAGAGGATTGGTTGTGAGTACATGTGGATGTGTGGAGATTGATTTTTTTTTTTAGATGGTATATCTGATTGTCTTATACATTATCCAAATCTTTGGAGAAGTGTTCATGGGTTTGCAATTGAAGTTGGCTAAAGGTGACTATCCTAGTGAATAGTCTATCAAACTAGGTATAGTTTTTTGGTTTCCATTGTGGCACATTTATTCATCATTCCTTGTGGTTATAGTATGAGGTTTATGGATAAAAATTATTGATATAACCAAGTTTGTATGTTCTCATTTTATCTATAATTTATTTGTGATGGTCTAAGTATCGGCTTGTATAGTGACAGTGTGATAGTTTGCCCTTCAATTGTTTTGATTATGTGGCTCAAATTATTAGCTATGTTGGTGTCAAGTGATGCTATGTTATGCATTTACAAGATTTTTGGGTGTCCAAATTAAGTTTTGAGTAAGTTTGGTTGGTGTGAGATTTAATGGTTCTATCATTTAGAGCTAACCTTTGTAGTTTTGGTATATGCAGTAGTGTGTGTGGTTTTGTTGATGTCAAGATATGAGATAGATAGGAAGGTATGCTGACATGGTGTGATACTTTGCAAGTTCCTTTTTTTATTTCACATTGCTTTGGATATTTTTTTTGGACCAACCTTTTATATCTACATGTTAGATTTGATTAGGTTGATCTCATTGATATTTATTTGGTTGTGAATGATATATAAAGATGTAATATATTAGGAGGATCAGATATGTTGTATGAGTGATAAGTGAAGCTATGTATGGTGTATCTTCTAAGTGAAAATTTTTGCAAGTGTGATTGAGCAATGATGGAGTTAGTTTTAGATGTGTAATAACAATGAACTATAATCAACATTTTAAAGGTTGACGTTCTTTGTACTTCAAAAATATTGATTCATTGTATTAAAATCTATTTTATCCTACCTTGGAGAAGTGATATTCAATATTTGAAAGTCCATTATATCTTACCCTAAGGTTGTGTGCCTTAGTCTTGCAAGTATAAATCAAGAGCATTGAGTTTACTTGGCCTTGAGCCTCAAACTTTGTAACTTGTTTTCATATAGTGAAATAATTCTCATTGTGGTTTTCCCCTTATTGTGTTTTCCACATAAAATCTTTGTATTCATGAATGTTTTCTTTGTTGTATTTTAGTTGTTTACTCTTGCACAGATGGTGACTAGAATGAATGATAAATGAATGGTTAACTTGGTTAAGTTTTAATATATGTTGATTCACCCCACCTCTTAGCATTCAAAAGTGTTCAATGATTATTATCAAAGAAAGGATCCTAAATAAATAGTCTATAGTTGAGGTAGAATTTGGATTTGATGATAATGATTGAATTTGAAGATTTGGATGCTCTAGAACAACATGAATAGGATATTGATGGAGTTGTACATCTTGAAGGAGAATTAGGAGTAACTCTATTTGTCTATAAATTTATTAGAAGAGGTCCAAGAAAGTAGAACACATTGTCCATCTAGAAAGATAAATTGATTAAGGAAGGAAGACCATTGATGATCTTGAAATAATGCTACATAA